>NW_025765856.1:0-99071 GCF_003918875.1 Haliotis rubra | reverse complement strand
ACCCGGTTTGGCTTGTTCAGACTTATACACAGGCTGGTAAGGCTCATCATCAGCTCAGGCCCTGCCCCCTCTACACGCAGCCCAGACAGCGAATGGACTTCTCCCAGGAAACGCCGCCCAGGTCGAACCCACCTCAAGAACTCTTCCGGAGATCATGAAGGCTCCCCAACACTGCAGCCTTCTGCATTTACCCAGTGTCAGGAAGCGGCTGTGTCTCTCGGTGGAGAACTAAGGGCACTCTGATCTGCAACCAAGAGATCAGGAGGTACCAAACCAAGGGCACCGAGAACAATGGGTGGAGCTCTGGCGACAGTGTACTTGGGATGCAAGCGAGACATTTCAAAAGGCGAGGTCCGTATATTTATCATGCTTTCTCCTTAATCTTGCCAATCACATTGGTGTCAAAAAGGACAGAAAATCTCAATGATATAAATAAATTCATTGGTATATCGAAAAAGGACATCAGGTTTGTTGGCAGGAATTCTTCTGAGGTTGTGATATGGCCTGTTCCACAGTTTGAGTATCATTTTCCTGCGACGCCCCGGACATGCTCAGGGTCAAAATTAAGCGGATGGACCTCGGGAATCAAAGCCATGGCGAGACGGTAAAGCAACGAGCCCTGCCACCAGTAGCCACGCGAAGATATGTTGCTATACAAAGAAGGGCATCCATTACAAGATGTTGTTAGTCTTTAAATTATTATATAATGATATTTCCATATTGATATTTTTGCGATGAATCACATTTATTTATAGAAAGGACTGGTCTCATATAGTAAAGGAAGCCCTCAGTTTCATTTAAGACCAAATGATTCTATCCAGGCGAAGGGATTGGTTATTCTGTTCCACACACACTGCAAGTACACGATGCAAATGGCTTCTCAGAAAGCTTCACAAAAGACCGATTTATAAGGTGACTTGGTGAAGGACTTCACCGAGGCGATTCTAACAATACGTCCATATACACGTTATTGCTCAAATCAACTCTCAAATCTGTATTCGTCCAACAACTCCACGCTTGTAATAGTTGTGGAACTCCTGCTTTCATCATGAGTCCTGACATGCATCGCTAGAGGATCATCCGATAAATAACTATATGCAAAAGTACACAATAAAATTTATCATGAAGAGCTTCGATTAGATCAAACTCGACCTCCAGAATTGATTGTGGCATGTATAAACAGCTTTTCGAGAGAGGAACGAGGGTGGTGGGCCTCTGTTACTTCGGTGAGATTTACATGATCCTTCTGGTCAGACGGTCACAAGACTCTTGATGTCTTGGTTTTGTTCCAATCTACCCAAAAGCGAATAGGAAAAGCTTAACGGCACAGCAAAATAGTGGCTGCCTGTTTCGAGATGGCTCTGGAGCCCAGATTTCTTTCAAGCGAGATTTATACTGGCTGAAGTTTGTCTGACCAAGGGGACATTTCTGTCTCGAACTTGCATTTTATTATTGTATTATGTTTTACAGATTAAAGATAGCATGCAGCAGAGAGGTTCGGTTGATCCCAGCACAGCCAGGCTAGGCACTATCATCAGCTCAGGGCCCTTGCCCCTCTACATAATGCAAGTTTCCTTCCAGAAAAACACTGCCCATTAAACCTACCAAGAACGTTCCAGGAGAATATGAAGGCTCTCTCACTGCATTTCTGAATACCTAGAGAGGCGTTTTATGCCGTACTTACCATGCTTTTCCTGGAATCTGTTCAATCACATTGGTGTCAAAAAGGATCATATTATTATTATTATTATTATTTGATTTTATGAAAGAACTACCCACCTTAAGAATCCCATTCTTTCCTCTGTAACCGGGATGATGTGTATTGCTTACTACCGTTTGCATTAAACTGTGTGATACCATATTGCTATGTCAAATATATTTCTAATGTTTCTACCTCACAAAGACGTAAGCTCTTACTCGTCTCATAGCTATAATTTTCATCATTCTTGACAGAAACTGATATTATGAAAATATGTAGCTTTATGAAGATTCTTCAGTTTCTACTTGTCTCGTGATATATGATCTTATATGATTTACTCAATATAGTATATATAATGTTTGATGTGACAACAAACAGACATCGAAAAATACTCCAAGAATGTAATCTCCCTATAACATAAATAGCTACCCATCTAAAACCAGTGTTTATATTTTCGACAAAAGGGAATAGAATTTGTTTAGATTTTGAAAATCTAAACCCATTGTATTCATTAACACCAGTTATCAATTTCATTTAAACACTGTTGCAGCTGCCTTCAGTACTGTGCACTTTTCAAACGACACAAAAGTGATCCATTTTGTATCGTACGAAACCTTGATAAATTCATTAATCTTATGCCAAATAGGCACGACAAAACTACTACCCTTGTGGGATAATTTCGATCTTGGATTATAATTGTCAGACTGCAGAACCTACGCGATCTCCAAATAACCCATTACTTAACATTTGTAATTCAAAATCTCGTGTACCTTTTAAAACCCGGTCAGAGCTACAGCTTTTGTTAATTTTGGGGTCATTGGTTATGGTACTTCCTCTTGTGCTCATTCAATTGGGTATCCCAATTTTCCTTTGAGTATCCTAATAAATTGTACCCACCTCACTCAAACTCACTTTCACTACTTTGCCATTTTCCAATAGTTGTAAAATACAACGTTTTACGTGTCGGTTTACGTTTGTTTGTCTATTAGATTTGTTATATGAGAGAAACATGCCTGCAAAGTTGCCAAGATCATGTGTGGAAATAGAACCTCTCAATATACCTCAGTTATTTTATTCATATCCCCATGTAAGTCCCAAAATTTCTAAAAGCCACACAAACTTTACTGGTGACTTTTAAACGTTATATTCTTTTGTTATTTTAATTTTGGCTCAACATTTCTTACAATCGCCAACAGCTGAAGGGATGCGTGCCATCTGTAGCAAGGTAATTAAGTCCTATGGTCCTAGTAGTATGGTGATTCACCTTCGGTTGTTAATTATATAGCCTGTTTTATATTGTACCGTTACTTCTCAAGATGATATGATAGCGTACAAGGTTTTAAGTTAAAGAGCCGATATCCTAGTAGTTTCATCGTCCTTCGATGACAGTTTTACGTTATACATTTATTAGATGAATATATTGATATATCTAACTGTTCCCTCGTTACGATATGGCTGTAACATGCCGATGACGTCAAATGTTAACCACTGACTTCTTATATATCCACGGATACGCAATACGGATACGGATTTTGACATTTCAAAGTAGCATGTAAAATCACCAAGGAATATTTAAAAATCAAGGCAATTTGTACGCAATAGGAATTGAGTTTTCAATAATAAATATTTGCGTAATTTACGCAGATACGCAGCTTATTTGTAATTCTCTGCTCGGTCTTTCCATGTAGTATCGTATCCGTTCTAAATAAAGAAAGATAGACTGCATGTTGTTTATTAAACATGGTATTTGTGACAAATGATTCTAAATGCACTAAATGATCAATGGCACTTCTGTTTTACGAAAAACCACATTGAATATCTGTTATTAGGGCTATTGCTCCCAAGAACTAAGGTCCATATACCATCTAAAGAGTTTAAGAGTCTCTAAACATGAGTGGTTCAGGATTTGATAGAATATCACCAGCCCTATAGTTTTTTCAGCAGCTTTATTGAGAGCAGTAAGCAGCCCATGAAAAGAAAAATATTTCATTGAATTTCCCCATTATCAGAACTGAAATTAATCATTTTCAAATTTCCTGTTGTTTTACTTTTTCATATATTTTTTAAATGGAGGCAACATGATTGGATCAGAATATCTCCCGTCACAAATTCACCAAGTTTGTTGTGCAATCTCGGATTGATTAATCAGTAATTGGTCTCCATGCTTTTAAGGTAAATGTCAGAGCTTGTAAATGCATACCTTTTAATTGTCCGGATGATCCATACCTTGATATAGGCTTTAGTGAATTTGGTTTTGAAAATATTTTTTCTAAGATTGGCATTTATGCTTAAATGTTGCCATCAGATTTGCTTGTTTTCTGCCTTTACTGCATTCAGTGAGTAGGCCGAGCACATGAACGCAATCGTGTAATGTTTACTGCCCATAGATTCTAATAAAGGGTTCAACTTCAACGGTGTCTTATCTAGAATCTCAACCACTATAAAGCGTGGCTAGCAGTAATTTGATTTCCGGTGGATCTGTGTTGGTTATCATCGAGATCAATGTCAAAATGGTGGATTATTCATCCACTACTATTAGTGCATAAGTGTCAAAATCCGAGGTCCCATCCACCAAGTAGTGTCATAAAGACAATGCTAAAAACTCTATTTTGCAGTACCAAGGATACGTAGATGATTGGTCTATCAAGGCACTTTAAAATATTCTAACGATTGTAAATTAATTCCACATGCTATATAGTTCATAGAAAACCCAAGAAATACAATGAAAAGAAATTGCTCAGGGCTTGGCATGACCAGCCAATTGATAGAACAGCGCCAATTCTAGGAAACTGTTTAGGTTAAGTACAACTGTAAGGGTCAAAGTTGTGTACACATTGGGGAACGGAAAGCTGCTCCTGGAACAGTGCCCTCAACCACCGGAACCCCGTCCTTCATCGACCCAGGGGCGCAAACTACCGAATACAGGTTGCCCATTTCGGTTGCTTTCACCACTCTGAGCAAAAGGCGGTAAGAACTTAGCGTTACCGACCGCTCACCACTCATAGGAGATTTCTCTCACCTGATGCCAGGATTTAAATTTGTAGGACCTTCAATACTTTCTCTGAAATGCTGCCACAATTTACACACAAACACTTCTTCCCGCCAAATGAGGCCCAATAAGCAAGTCTACCCGTTAAATAAGGAGGTTCAAAGCTCAACAAATCAAGAGACTATGCCTCTGGTTGATAAATCATCAGGTTGCTCTGATGAACAGTCCAGAGGTAGATCAAACTGGTGAAGGCGATAAAGAAACCCATAGGCGTTTTGTATTTTTAAAATCTATTAATTACCTCATCACCTACAACGTCAAAATATGTAACAAAAGTGTTGATAACATGATTTTACACAATTGCCGTTCAAGCAAAATTCGACTTTACCGGAAAATGTTGATTTTGATGAGATTTCTTACAAGGATTAAAAAATGTATCGCCCAACACAACTGAAATCACCTTCCAGTTGCAATTGTGGGAGCCAAGCATACACCTGGCAAAAATCCAAATCACTTTCGAAATCGGCGTTCGTTTTGAAGGATTGAAGGTCAAATCACTTACGCCTCTTTGACGCCACGCCATTGAAAGAATGCACGCTGGAGATTACCAACCTTCAGTTGCCAGGCGTTTTGAATGTTAGTCGAGCACGATATCAACGTGGTTGCAGCTCGTTACAACCAAACAGGTATAACAAATGACCGTCCCCGTACAGGCAGACCTCGAGTCACCACTTCACAGCCCAACGATCGGCACATCCGGGTACTACATTTGCATGATCGTACTGCCACGGCTGAGAGCACAGCAGCCAGGGTGCCTGGACTTCAGAGGATATCCGGTCAAACTGTACGGAACATGTTGAGAGAGATTGACCTGAGCCAGGAGCCCCGACGTCGGGGACCGTGCGATCAACGATCAACGTCTCCGTTATCTAAAAGTATCCACCTGGTTGTATAGATATTTCCTTCTTCTAAAGTGATGTAAAAATTGATGTACTAAAGTTTATTTGTGGACGAGTTATACATGTTTGAAAATACAACACTTTTGCAACAGATTTCTGGGTTATGTGTTTCTTTTTTTGAATAGTATATATGATTCAACACAATTACATAGAAATAGTGAAATGTTGCTAACGATACTATGTGCATTCATGTGGCAAATGTTACAGACAGATAACTAATTACTTTAGATCCAATCCTTTTCCAGCAGGCCTGTGGGGAGGTGGTGTAGCCAGGATAAAGCTGAATCCAAGTTCTGTATCAAGTCTTTTGAGGAGTCTCTGGTGATCAGTCGTGTCAAAGGCACTGCTTAGGCCAAGTAATGTGAACAGGGCCACTTGTCCTGTGTCAATACCACATCGTAGGTCATTCGGGATCTTCAGCAGGGCCGTCTTTGTGCTGTGCTCTGCAGGCTGATAGGAACACCTCGTAGAGGTTATGCCAGGAAAGGTGGCCCATGAGACGACTGGAGACTGCACGTTCAATGAGTTTGGATATAAATGCTAATCAAGGCTTGATTTCTTCAGATGTGGCCTAACTAGAGCTGACTTGAGTACACTTTAGGACATAACCAGATGAAGTAGAAGAGTTAATAAGTTGCTTCAGACATGTTGGTAAATATCAGTGAAACTATCAATATGAGTGCCATCAAACATTTTGGAGTGCGAATATCAGCTTCATCCACAGCCGCAGAAGACGAAATCTTGTCATGAATGTTCTTGGATCTTTTGTAGAAATAATCCGAAAATGTCTGTGCTAATACTTCAGTGTCATCAGATGTCGGAAGTGTCGATTCAATGTGTTTACTCAAGATACTGAACAAAAGTTTGAACAGCAACTTTTGACTTGACTCTTTGGCTTCAATCTTAGAATTGAGATGTTGATTTGTCTGATGACCGTTGTTGAGTGATTTTTGGCTGAAATATACATTTGGAGATGAATCTCCAGGAAAGATTCGCTTCCATATGCGTTCTTGCTTTCCTCTTGTCTTTTTCGCTTGTCAAACTTCAGGTGTGAAGTCCCAAGCAGATGTTTTAGTGATCTGGTATGGGACTCTGTCCTTCACTGGTACATGCCTTGTCTATATAGCAGCTCAGATAGAACTCTATTGTATAACAGAACGGAGACCCATAGCATCAGATGGTGGCTCAAGCATAAGGTCTGAGTTTAGCAAATTGTCTTTAAAAGTATCCATATCCAGGGAGCGCATGTTCCTACAGCGAGTAATCTTCACATTTGGACTGGGTATTGAGAAGTCCAGCTCACAAATATATGGAAATGGTCAGAGCTGTAGATCCTATACAGGTACTACAACTGACACACAACGCGTCTGAAGCACGGGTAACTATCCAGTCCAGAGTGTGTCCACCTCTGTGGTTTGTCTCTGACACGAGTTGTACACAGTTGTGGACTTCAAGATGATTAATTATTCGTTTAGTGTCATGGTTATCCTTGTTGTCAAATGGAAATTCAAGTCGCCTACGATGATGAGAGCTACCTGTCAACTTATCCAGTCTGTGCGAGATCGGGTGCCGAGCAGTAATTGCTCACAATGGTGGCCATACAAAAAACTGACTTGACGCCATCTTGTGGACTCCAAGAGAACAGAAACACAACAGTAAAGGCTTTCTGTCTGCATAGGACGCTTGAATTTCACCTTTTACCATTGGGATAACATGAAATAATAGCTCTTAAACTAATGCAAGAAATTCTTCTAAAAAAATGGCTTGTGCGTAAGCTTTTGAAGAGTATATTTTGGTCGCAGTTTCATGTAAAGACCTCCTTTCTATAGTTGATAAACAGGGTAAAAGTATATTCCTTTCTCATACTGTACTAGTTCTATACAAAATATATGCCTTGTGAAGAAAATGGGGGCTTTTATTCATCATTATAACTTTTTAGAGCTAAAAATGACTTTAATGTAAATTTAAGACTAAAATCAAACTAAAAGATCTGGTGACTTTACAGCATATGAGAAATATATTCCGTAACCAAATATGCATGGTATTTGATATTAAAACCGTTGTTTTGTTACGAGTTTTTGCAACTTTTTCAGTTCCCGGTTAAATTTTGGCGGCCATCTTGGAGTTTGAGCTAAAAATAGCTTTCGCATCAATATTCAGATTGGAACCAAACATTTTTTTAAACTCCTTTAACATATAAACACAACAGAATATATGATTTGCTTTCATCAAAAAACTTTCACGGAATCCCATAAGCTCCTTGACTAATATATTTCAGCAGGTAAACTGAAAGATTAAATATTCCACCAGATTGGCCTATCAAGGCACTCTTAAATATTCTAACGATTGTAAATTAATTCCACATGCTATATAGTTCATAGAAAACCCAAGAAATACAATGAAAAGAAATTGCTCAGGGCTTGGCATGACCAGCCAATTGATAGAACAGCGCCAATTCTAGGAAACTGTTTAGGTTAAGTACAACTGTAAGGGTCAAAGTTGTGTACACATTGGGGAAAGGAAAGCTGCTCCTGGAACAGTGCCCTCAACCACCAGAACCCCGTCCTTCATCGACCCAGGGCGCAAACTACCGAATACAGGTTGCCCATTTCGGTTGCTTTCAACCACGAGTAAAAGCGGTAAGAACTTAGCGTTACCGACCGCTCACTACAACAGGAGATTTCTCTTCACGGATGAAAGGATTTAAATTTGTAGGACCTTCAATACTTTCTGAAGTGCTGGGCTATTGACACACAAACACTTCTTCCCCTGCCAAATCAGGCCCAATAAGCAAGTCTACTCCGTTAAATAAGGAGTGTTCCACAAGCTCAACAAATCAAGAGACTATGCCCTGGTTGATAAATCATCAGGTTGTCTCTGATGAACAGTCCAGAGGTAGATCAAACTGGTGAAGGCGATAAAGAAACGCATAGGCGTTTTGTATTTTTTAAAATCTGATAATTACCTATCACCTAAAATCGTCAAAATATGTAACAAAAGTGTTGATAACATGAGTTTACACAATTGCTCAAGTAAAAAAATCGACTTTACCTGAAAATGTTGATTTTGATGAGATTTCTTACAAGGATTAAAAATGCATCGCCTCAACACAACTGAAATCACCTTCTTGTGGAGCCAAGAGCATGCACTCTGGCAAAAAAATCCAAATTACTATCGGAAATCGGCGTTCGTTGTTAAGGAGTTTCAAGGTCAAATCACTACGCCTTGACGCCATCGCCATTGAAAGAATGCACGCTGGAGATTACCAACCTTCAGTTGCCAGGCGTCTGAATGTTAGTCGAGCACGATATCACGGGTTGCAGCTCGTTACAACCAAACAGGTATAACAAATGACCGTCCCCGTACAGGCAGTCCTTGAGTCACCACTACAGCCCACGATCGGTACATCCGGGTACTACATTTGCGTGATCGTACTGCCACGGCTGAGAGCACAGCAGCCAGGGTGCCTGGACTTCAGAGGATATCCGGTCAAACTGTACGGAACATGTTGAGAGATTGGACTGAGAGCCAGGAGCCCCGACCGTCGGGACCGTGCGGGATCGCGCTCAACGTCTCCGTTATCTAAAAGTATCCACTTGGTTGTATAGACATTTCCTTCTTCTAAGTGATGTAAAATTGATGTACTAAAGTTTATTTGTGGACGAGTTATACATGTTTGAAAATACAACACTTTTGCAACAGATTTCTAAGTTATATGTTTCTTTTTTGAATAGTATATATGATTCAACACAATTGCATAGAAATAGTGAAATGTTGCTAACGATTCTATGTGCATTCATGTGGCAAATGTTACAGACAGATAACTAATTACTTTAGAACCAATCCTTTTCCAACAGGCCTGTGGGAGAGGTGGTGTAGCCCAGTGGTTAAGCATCCGCTCGTCACTCATCAGGCCCGGGTTCTATTCCACACATGGGTACAATGTGTGATGCCCATTTATGGTGTTCCCCGCCGTGATATTGCGGGAATATTGCTATAAGCGGCATAAAACCATACTTGCTCACTCACTCCGGCAGACCTGAACTTTTTATTACAATCTTCTAAAACCCTTTCACAGGCCTTGACAAGTTTAAACTGCCTGTTACACCTATCCAAAGGTGCTATTGAATAAACTTCATGTGCGTTACTAAGTCAGTACCCGTAAGTTCAACTGACAAAAGCATTGTCCAACGTTCCTGAAGCTATTTTAAGTTATCATCTCGAATTCATAATTCCTACAAATTAAGGGTTTCAAGTCTGCATTTTCTCTTTTTTTAAAGGTATTTAATAAAAGTAGTTTTAGCCAACCTCTCTCCAATTTTCCCCAAGAAAAGAATAATCATTCAAAATGTCTTTTCAAAGAATTGTGGTATAAACTCTGCGTATTTTATGTAACGTTAGGCCAATACAGTACTCTGAGCAAGAAGACTTCTACCTTCAACCGTAAACAACTATAAACAAATTATTTCCATCATATTGTTATAAGAACATGTCCCCACATTCCTTTACATGACCTTTTCTAAATGAAAGACTTTGAAAACTCACAATATAAACAAATGAATGAAACGTTCTAGTGTCAAGACAACCCTGTACCTAAGATTGCTATGTTTGATTGTATTGGTTTGAACTGACATCATTCCATGGACAGAGCATAACCAGTTCGGCTATTCTGGTGGAAATGCTAATAGCAATATTCCAGTTATATGCCGACGGTTTGTAAATAATCGAGTCAACACAATCCAGTGACCAACAGCATAACCATCGATATACACAGTTGGATACAATGACATGTGTCAACCAAGTCAGTGAGCCTTACCACCCGATAATGTTAGTCGCCTCTTCCGACAAGCATGGGTTGCTGAAGATCAAATTTAACCTGGATCTTAACACTGGGTGAGCATTTTCAGATTACACGTAATTGAAATAAAACAGTCATAACACCTACACTTCTTCTTTCTCATTTTCCGGTTTAAATTCAACATTGTTTTGTTCAGCTGGGTTATAATCTGCAAAGCCTCGTAAGGTTACGACCAGTCGTAATTCTATAGTTTACCATGGTTTTACGAATGTTGAAGCTCTACGAGCGCTTTGTGGATCGGGACCAGTACACATTGCTTTGATACCCATTCCTTTTGTAGACTTTAGTTTAAATATATTTGATTGTTGTGGCATCAGTGTGGCTCCTGTTATGTAGATGAACACACCGACACACGTCTACACGTACCTGAGTAACAGGGGCTGTAGGTAGCCTAGTGGTAAAGGCATTTGCTCCTCATGCCAAAAAGTTCGATTCCCCAGATGGGTACAATGTGAAAAGCTCATTGCTGCAAAATTGCTAAAAGCGGCGTAAAACTAAATTCACTCACTATCTAAGTAATATAAACATATCTTACACTGGGTCGATTCTCAGGATGAACGCTGGATCTGCCTGTCTCATCAGTCCTTTTGGATTCATCATTTAACCGACGACAGGATGCAAATATGAAGACATCTTGAAAACATTCAGTCTGGCACAACTTCATATCAATGTTTCTAAAAATGAGAGATCTGGCTCTCATTTTTTCTGTCATCTGAAGTCGACATGCTCTTGTGCTGCATGTAGAAAGTACAACCATTAAAGAAACAATAGCTGTTGAAGCAATCTGGAGACTGCCACTTAAACAAGGTGGCATCATCATGAAGTTGTTCACAGATCACTGAAAGTTCCAAACACTGGTCCGTGGACTATCAGAGTCTGCAACACTATAAAGAGACTGCCTTCAGGCAGACAGACTATTGATTATAAAGAGCGGTTGTTATAGTGACAGCACGTGACATTTACATATATAGAACAATATATCATGGGCCAATACGGTGGAATATATTTTGAAGTTTTCTGCTAAAGTATATCAGCAGATTATCCTTTGTGCCTCAAGTCGGGTACCCACTTGTTTTTTAGCATTGTCTGTATGAGACTCCGTGGTGGGTAGGAGCTCGGATGATGACATTTATACTTTAACAGAATAAACATCTATTTCACTGATCGTGAGTTGACTCCTGGCTGCTGGACACTTTTCATGGTGATTGAGACTCTAGATAAGACACCCCTTTAAACATTGTAGGCAAAAACATTACACGCTTGCCTTCAAATGCATCGCTTGTCGAATGCATGTTTGATCAAGGTTACAATATTCAAGGCCTCAGTGAAGCTCTTAAGGTGAGGTGAGGTGAAATTTGGTTTTACATCGTGCTTGAGAATATTTCGCTCATATGACGACGTGCATGCGTGTGTATGTGTATGTGCGGCTGCTTGTACTAGCCCAGATTTAAGCTGGTTTTATAGTGCTAGCCCACTGAGATACCATGAATCAGTGAAGCATGAATACCCCACTGAAACACATTATACTGACTCCGAGCCGACCAGTCCTTGTTGTACCCATTAATGCCGAGCGCCAGGCGGGGACCAAGAATTACCATATTATAACGTCTTTTGGTATGACGCGGTCGGGGATCGAACCCGCGACCTTCCGCTCTCCGCGGCGGACGTTCTAACCACTACACCACGGAGGCGGTCTGTAAAGCTTTCAAAAAAGTTTTATGGTAGACATGTGTCGTATCTTATAGCATGGCGACAACCAATGGACTGTCGGGTCCAGACTTGATTTCTTTACAAACAACATCCCACAGATATAATACTCCTGAAACAAATTTACTCAGCAGCAAAAAAAAACGTCAGTACGAATTCAAAATTAGATAGGCACTGTAATCAAATCATTACAAAAATGGACATAATAAGCGGATCAGAAACATTTTTTTGGGTACAATATCTTGACACATCAATGAATAACAATTTCAAGACATTACGTGAACGTTTGCAGTCCATTCAGACTCTTGACTTCAGTATGTAGTGTGACCACCACGAGCGGCTATAACTGCAGCACAGCGTCTATGCACCAATCGATTGATAAAGGCCATTGGCACCTGGAACCACACTCTGAGAAAGGCCTGGCGCAATAAATCGGCTGTGTTCGGCCTTGGTATGACATTATTCTGTCTCCTCTGAATTTCATCTAAAAAATGTTCAATTGGGTTTAAATCAGGACTAAGGGCTGGCCACTGCATAATGATGACACCGTTCTGCTGTAGGAAGTCCCGTGTAGCTCTGGCAGTATGTATGGACCTAGGCGTTATCATGCTTGAAAATGTTGTTCCGGTGACGTGCGAAATGCGGTATGATGTGGGGTCTGAGGAGAGCTTGGTCGATGTAGCGCACCACTGTGATGCCGCCTCCTCTCCATGGACCAAGGTTCTGGAACACCACAGGACCCACTCTCTGGTTCAGGCCTATTCCACCCCATACCATGATGCTTGCACCTCCCCATGAGTCTCTTTCCATAACACATTTGTCTGAGTAACGCTTGCCACGTCGTCGCCATGTTCTTGTTCTGCCATCTGCAGTTGATACGCAGTACCGACTCTCATCTGTGAACAGAACAGTTCTCCATTGCCTGTATTGCCAGTTTTGGTGTTGTAGGGCAAACTATAGGTTCACGCCGATGACGAGGGGTGAGGATAGGTCCACGGTAAGGTCTACGGCAATGGAGGTTCCCGCTGTTAAGTACTGATTGGTCTTCCGTGTGTTCCCACTGGCGTGCTGTTGCGGATGCCTGCATGGAAGGATTCTGTACATGCTGTCGGACAACATGGCGGTCTTGTCGTCTTGTGGTCACCCTTGGTCTGCAAGTACGGGGGCGATCATTTGTGGTGTTGGTGGCCCGGAAACGTTGCTGCAGCCTGTAGATGGTCCGAACGTTTACCTGGAAGTGATTGTCGTGAAGCTGTCGTGAGTCGCGGCATCCTGCTGACGTTGTAATGTGAATGTTTCAACCAGGTTATAGGGCTGGTCCTTGTGAACAGCACGTGCAGCATGAGTTGCATGAAAAACATGGAGAACACCGTACCATCTCCGAGATCAGGCTGCGTTTTTTAGACCATTTCCTGGGTTCCATTCTGAGTTTGGGAAGGAATGTCTTTGCTCAGGTAAAGTTGTAGATGATGTCTACAAAAAATATACCATCAAAACATTAAATGAGTTTACAATTATCCGTTTCTGCGAAGGAAAATTCCAAACTGACGTTTCTTTTGCTGCTTAGTATATATATGCTCAAGACATACAGTCCCTTTGATTTCATTTGCGACATATGAGTTACTCACTAACACAAATTCTAATAATTGCAACAAAACCAAATTTTGCACAGTCACATGAAATCGACAGACCATCACTCTGATGATTTGCCTCATAATTGTGGACACCCGAAGAAACCAGTTGTTTTAACATGTCATATAAGGTGTTGTAACTTTATTATGCGTGAAGATAAGTTAATATTTTTCCCATATTGTTGTTAAGATAATTGTCAATGTTCTAACACTTCTAAATCATATTTTGGAAGTTTGTTTAAAGGATGACGAGGGTCCAAAATACCCCAAAAATCGTGTTTTCAACCGAAAACGGTCTTTCAAAAAGCTGACAAATTCAATTGCATTATTTCAAAACTTTTTTCACATGTACTTATAAACAAATGATATAGGTGTATAATGGCATAAGAAATTTTATCATTGAAGCTGGAATTAAGGTCTCTTACGACAAGCATGGGTTACTGAAGATGAATTCTAACCCGGATCTTCACTGGTCTGTTCCCATATGGGAATATTGGCAGGATCATCGTTAAATCAGTATATTCACATAATGGATCAGAAAAACAATGAATGATCTGTTCAATTCTTTAATTTTGAATAATATGATAATAATATTATTATGTTTTACAGATTAAACATAGTATGCAGCAGAGAGGGTTCGGGCTACCCTGGCACAGTCAGGCTGGTAATGCTCATCATCAGCTCAGGACCCTTGCCCCTTCTACACGCAGCCCAGACAGTGAACTTCTCCCAGAAAACACTGCCTAGTCGAACGCACAAAGAACTTTCCGGAGAATATGAAGGCTCCCCAACACTGCACCCTTCTGCATTACCCAGAGTGTTGACCCGGGGCATATTGGTCCACAACACCTGTTGCTGGTCAATAAGACCGAATTGGGCAACCTTTTTATGTATTCATGTCATATTCACTTGTGTATAACACTCCTGTATTCCTGGTGTTAGCCATAGCATCTTGGAGATCCGGTTGACACCGTCCTTGTTGACACCTGATGGAGGGTGGGGAGCAGGGGTGCTGAACCATATTCTTTTCACTATGACAACACAACTACCTGGTTCATCACGAAATGAAAAAAAAAGAGACGAATTGACAATGTCGATGAATCTTTGAGAACTGTTTCCTCCAATGCTGATTCCTGGTCTCATTTCCTAGTGATTGAGGCAACTGACCGTCTCCCCATTAAACCAAATCCTTTTGCTATTTCTAAGGCAGTTTCAGGAATTTGTGGCCAAGTAAAGAACGTCACACGTCTCCGCAGCGGTTTACTTCTGGTGGAGTGTGCACGGAGACAGCAATCTCTCCATCTTTTGTCTATCAAAACATTTGTCAACATTGAAGTTGTTGCGTCTGTGCACAGAACTTTTAATTCCTGCAGAGGCATCATTCGGGACAGGGTTCGTTGTCTGTCCAACATGTCGGAGGGAGATATTACCTTGTAGGGCAATGTGTTACGGCAGTAAAACGTTTCACCATCAAGAAAAAGGGTGTAATCATGAAGACCCATACATATTTTTTGTCGTTGCTCATACATCCCTACCACAGATGATTAAAGCAGGGTACTGCAATATTAGAGTAGTCATGTATGTCCCTAGCCCACTTCGATGTTATAAATGTCAGAGGTTTGGACACGGGTCCAACTCTTGTCGTAACTCTGTTATATGCCATCGTTGTGGTGATAGCTACGTGAATTCAGATTGCAATAAAGAATATAAAAGCGCAAACTGTCTTGGTCCGCATGGTGCGTCATCAAACTCCTGCCCTGTGTGGCGCAAAGAATAAAAAATAAATAAACTTAAATGTGAAGAAAATAAGCTTTTGACAGATGAGATCTCACCTTCGATGAATCTCACATGCTCTGCTGCAGTCACCCACTCTGTGGCTACATCTATTGTGACATGTCAGACTGACTTGGGTCAAGTCAGAAAAACCCATTACTTCAGCTTCAGTTGTGCCACCGAATCCCCGAGTCACTCAGTCTTCATCAGGATCTCCGACTGCCATTCAACCTGAGATACCATCACAATCACCTGAGCAACAGCCCGATACTGTGCAGTCGTCAAAACAGAAAGGAAAGAAACCAAACAGGAAACAGACACCTACCATCCCGTTACCTTCAGAGGTTCCTCTAGAGAACCCGTTTGGGCCTCTAGACATGGCGGTTACACTGTCCTCCTCACAAGCCACCATCACTCAATTAGCCAATCTAATTCAGTGGAATTGAAGGGGACTGAAGAATAAAAATTACCTATACAAGATCTTGAATCATCAGCATTGTGTCTCCAAGAGACATATCTCAAAGATGCAGATAACTTTAATTTGAGACATAATGATTATCACTCCTTTTCTTCTCCGGGAGATAGAGCAACAGGAGGTGCTTCCGTTTTAGTACGTCAGGGTATCATACACATTCCTGTCATGTGACCTTGCACACTGCAATAACACTGTGTAGCTTGTATATCCCTCGAATATTCGACAGTCGGAGCTTCAAAATCTGTATGATCAACTTTGTCAGGGCTGATTGGTCATTATATGAGACTTTGTGTGTTGAACACTTGAAGCATGATCTTTTCAGGAACAGTGAAGATCCTATACAGTAGTTTTCGGATATTCTAAATGACATTGCTGACAGAACAATTCCACAGTCCTCTGCAACTCCACACACTCGTAAACCATGGTTTAATAATGAATGTAAGCAGGCCAGAAAGAGTAGGAAGAAAGCTGAAAAATATTTTCGCAAACATCCATGATTTAGACAAAGTTAAAATTTTAAATGCCAAGGCTCCACGCGCATTTAAGAAGAATAAACGTCAGTCTTGGAGGAACTATGTTTCCAAACTAAAAAAATTCCCGCACACCGATGTCAAAGGTGTGGAACATGGTCCAAATAATAAAAGTAAAAGGTTCAAAGTCTACCGTTTACCTTTTGAAGGATGGTGATACTCTATTAACTAATAAAACTCACAAAGCAAATAAACTTGGCGAAACTCCTGCCAAATATTCTTCATCATCCAATTATGTCCCTGAGTTTCAAAAGTATCAGAAACAACGTTACAGAAGGAAAGATTCAATTTTAACCCAGACAATGGTGAAGACTATAACGAATTATTTTCGTTACATGAGCTCCACACCGCCCTTTAGCAAGCTCATGATACAGCAACAGGGGCTGATAATAAACACTATCAGCTTTTGAAGCATATTCCTGAATCATGTTAAGGAATCCTTTTAGAAATTTTGGATCAAATATTGAATTCAGGGAATTTCCCAACTTCGTGGCGTAATGCCATTGTTGTCCTTATTCCGAAGCCTGGCCGGGATTATACTGATCCGTCTAATTACAGACCAATCACTTTAACGAGTTGTGTCTGCAAAACCATGGAACGAATGGTAAACAATAGATTAACTTGGTATCTTGAAACCAGTATATAATAACAAATATTCAATGTGGTTTTATGAAAAATCGTAGTACCATTGATAAGTTGGTACGTCTAGAATCCTTTGTTAAAAATGCTATAGTAAATAAACAACATCGTATATGGTGGAGCCTGTAAAAGCTACCTAAAGCTTCTTGAATCTGTCCACAACCAAGGTCTTAGACTTTGCCTTGGGTCTTTTAGAACGTCTCCTGTTGATAGTCTCTATGTTGAGGCAGATGAGCCTTCTTTTACTCAACGCCGTATAAAACTATCTCTACAATATATTACAAAAGTACCATATCGTACCATTCAAACGAGTCTAATTCTGCATTTAACTGTGTATTTCATCCTCTCTATGGGGATTTGTACAACAAGAAATCTTCTCTTCTTCCGGGTCTTGGTGTCAGGATTAAGCCATTCATTACTGCTGCCGGTATTGAGCTGGAAAATATAGCTCCTCCCCGTCTTCTTTCTTCTCCTCCTTGGCAACTGATGAGGCCTGAAGTTGACCTAACTCTGATAAAGTTTAAGAAATCTGTAACTAATGAATTACAATATAAACAAGAATATAATCAATTAAAAAGTAAATATAATACATATACATCCTTATTTACAGATGGGTCCAAGGATGGTGGCGCGGTGTCATTGAATCCCGGACCATATCTTCTCGACTACCAAATAACAGCTCTATTTTCACAGCAGAAGCTAGCTAACGCTATATTAACAGATCTTAATTATATCAATAAACACCGTAAACATAAACAATATATAATATTTTCTCTCTTTCTTGCCTTCAGGCTATTAAAAAACTTTCTTGTAAACATCCATTTTTTAATTGAGATTAGTGAACTTTATAATGATCTAGCTACTGACCAATGCGACATCGTCTTTTGTTGGTTACCCAGCCATGTTGGTATTTCAGGGAATACAATGGCCGATCTTGCTGCCAAGGCAGCACTCAACAAATCTGTGACACCACTTCTTATTCCATACTCTGATTACAAAGCTAGCATTAGAACCTACATCCATGATCTGATGCAGAAGAAGTGGACACCCAAGTTGGTATCAATAAATTACATGAAATAAAACCCTATATTAGTTACACCTACTTGGGTTGTCAGTCCAGATTTGAAGAGGTCATCATACGACGATGTCGTATTGGCCACACAAGATATACACATGAATATTTGCTTAAAGGTGAGGATCCTCCGTTTTGCATCCCTTGTGATGAAGGAATCAGGGTCAATCATGTCCTGCTTGACTGTATTGATTTTTCCATCACAAGGGATAACTATTTCAATGTTAAAACAGTGAAGGATCTTTTTAATGTAAATTATCATTTAATCATTGAATTTTTAATAGAAATAGAATTGCTAGATAAATTTTTAAAAATAGTTTGTAAATAAATAAGTATTCTGTTATTGGTAGCTTGGATTAGTAACTGGGATTGTTAGTGGCTGTACCCCCAAGGGGGGTTGAAGTATTGTAAAATTATTGTCCTCCTGAGAGGGTACATAAGTCCCCAAACTTTCAAAGTCAATTTAAACTTACCAGGATTTTTAAACGTAGTATTCTTGTTATTTTAATTTTGGCTAACATTTCTTACAATCGCCAGCAGCAGAAGGGAGGGAGTATATCCAACTAGGGTCCATGCAGGTTGCAAAGGTACTGTAAGTCCCCGTGGTCCCTAGTACGGTGATCTACCTTCAGTTGTTGGCGATATATAGCCTGTTTTTATATTGTCTTGTCCAAATAGTACTATTAGTTTAAACTTTCCACGCTAGTTTTAATTCTAATTGTGATATTCAAGTTGTTTTACTGTCCTTTGACAACAGGTTTATATAATATCCACACGATATGGTTGAAATATTGCCGATATGACGTGAAATATTAACTCACTCACTCACTTAAAAGAAATAAAAGATGTGTTACAAACATAGTTTTGTTTAATTTTTCACGATGATCCTGCCAATGTTCCCATGATAGCATACCTGTATCTCTGGAACCGTTTGTGATATCACTATAAAATTTGTAAAGTCCAGATTCGATTATTTACAGACCGCAGACATATAGCTGGAATATTGAGGAGTGCGGTGTTCAACAAGAAAACAGCCACATGAGCCTGCTTGTCGAGGTTGGGTAGTTTTATCACCAGGAGGCAGACAGAAATCAATAAAATATTAACAACCCGACAACTCTCTTTTGGATAAGAGGCGGTGTCTAAGCTTTGTGGTTAAAGCGTGACTGCCAGTCAGTATATTAGAAAATGAATACATGATATGTCTCTCTATTTAAAGGGCAAATTTACGCGGAAATTATATATATATATATATATATATATAAGAAGAGAAGTTTCTGAAATAATTACACAACACGGATCTTCTCCAACATGTTTCACTTTTATCTTCAGGGAGAAGTGATTACAGTTAAACGGATTATGTTATGACGTCAATTTGTCATGACGTCACAATGCAACTGTATACAAATGTTGTGACGCGGCGTTGCCATGACGTCACATTGGCGGCTTTATATTGACAGTACTAGTAGCACAATGAAAACAAGTATAATTCAGACACATTGCGTTACCTATTTAACGATGGACACAATTCTTTAATGAAAAAGTTTTCTTTAGCTTTACGCTGCATGGCGTCAGCAGTATTCATTTTATAGAAAGGGAATATTTTAAATTTTATTTCCTTTCCTGCTGCGCAATTGTCAATGTGAGCGCTTAAGGGGATGCACCTTGTTTTGGGGTCCTTAATCTGTTGTTTATGGACGCGCATTCTGTCCCTCAAGCACTCCGTTTGTCCAATGTATTCTTCATGACACCCTTGGCATATAATAACATAAATAATATGTTTTGCGGAGCAGTCCATGTTAGAGCGTACATGAAATAATTGTTTCCTGTTTTTGAACTTTATACATGAAGTTTCAAGTATATATTCACAAGTTCCACAATTTCCCCGTTTACATTTTGAGACACTGAATTCTGTAGGTTTAATACATGAGTCGAATGTGGCACGTGTCAATATGTGTTTTAAGTTACGGCTTTGGCGTTTACTCTTTATCATTGTTACATGAGCCATAATTCGATTCATTTTCATATCAGCATTTAAAATTGGAACATTTTGTCTTATGATATGAAAAAGTTCCGGATTCTTGGGGTTGTGCGTTGAAACATAGGCCAGATTGACAGTGTTATTTATTTGTTTATCACGAACTTTCAACAGTGTCCTTCTGTCTATGTTTATTGCTTTCTTTATTCCATCTTCCACAAGAAGAACTGGGTATCCACGGGACTGTAGATATGATTTTAGTTCTGCAAGTCGTATGTTCCTTGTCGGTATTTGTGACACAATCATGCAGATACGTCTTGCTAAGTTATAGGGAATGCTTCTCTTTATATGACTCGGGTGGCAAGATGAAAAATGAAGGTATTGTTTAGTATCTGTAGGTTTATAATATATATCTGTTTCTAGATTACGTCCACATAGTTTTACCATGATGTCCAAAAATGGAATTTCAGAATAATTTGAGTCCATGGTGAAATGTAAATGTTTGTTCAATTTATTTAGGATGTTATAAAACAGAGTTAATTTTTCATCTCCAAAGGGCCATAACATGAAGCAATCGTCAAGAAAACGTCGCCAATTTGTTCTAAAGTATTCAGCGACTTCAGGTCCTAACTGTTCTTTCACTTTCGTTTCCAGAGTTTGTTCCAAATAACCTAAAACTAACGTAGCATACGTGGGTGCCATTTTGAAAAGCTGAAAAGCGGATTTTGAACAAAGGACTTAAATTTACACCGACTCCAAATAGTAATAATGTGAATGAACTTCAAAGTGATATCAATAAGTTTTGTCGGAAATTAAGGAATATTGAGTATTTTGATGATTCTTACACAGGAGAGGATATATCACTCGTTAAAAACAAAAGTTATTGGATTCCAAAGAAAGGTAGGAATTCACATCTAGATAAATACATTGATTCTATATCTAATGTCCCTTTATTACCACAAAAATGTTCAAATAAGTCTAACATTTCCAATTCAGAACGGATTGCACTTAAAGATATTCTTAATGATAAAAACATCATTATCAAAGAGGCCGACAAAGGTGGGGCTGTTGTCATTATGGACGTTAAACATTACAGGAAAATGTCTTTGGAAATAATTAATGATCAGGAAAATTACAAGGTTATAAACAATGCCAATGTTCATAAAAAACTTACAGATTTTCTAACTACATTTTCAAACGAAACAACTAAAAAGGAGTTAGATTACCTAACAAATTTCGTTTGCAAAGAAAGCAACTTTTATGGATTACCCAAAGTGCACAAGTGTCGGGATATTAAAGATAAATGTGAAAATGCTACTGATAGCTATATTGAAACAGAACACCCTAATGATTTGACACTTAGGCCGATAATTGCAGGACCTAGTTGTGCTACACATCGGTTGAGTAATTTTATTGACATAGTGCTTAAACCTTTTATTACCAAAGTGCACAGTTATACTAGAGATACGATGGATTTCCTAAACTATTTACCTCAACAAACTCAAGAAAAAAACCAAACTAGTTACGTTTGATGTAAAAAAATTTATACTCTAATATTCCACACAATTTAGGGATTGAAGCTATATCATTCTGGTTACACGAATATCCAGCATTACTCCCAACACGATTCTCCAAGGAATTCGTCATAGAAAGTGTTACATTCATATTGAATAATAATACATTCAATTTTGATGGGGAACATTATAGACAAATGAAGGGTACAGCAATGGGAACCAAAATGGCACCCACGTATGCTACGTTAGTTTTAGGGTATTTGGAACGAACTCTGGAAACCAAAGTGAAAGAACAGTTAGGACCTGAAGTCGCTGAATACTTTAGAACAAATTGGCGACGTTTTCTTGACGATTGCTTCATGTTATGGCCCTTTGGATGAAAAATTAACTCTGTTTTATAACATCCTAAATAAATTGAACAAACATTTACATTTTACCATGGACTCAAATTATTCTGAAATTCCATTTTGGACATCATGGTAAAACTATGTGGACGTAATCTAGAAACAGATATATATTATAAACCTACAGATACTAAACAATACCTTCATTTTTCATCTTGCCACCCGAGTCATATAAAGAGAAGCATTCCCTATAACTTAGCAAGACGTATCTGCATGATTGTGTCACAAATACCGACAAGGAACATACGACTTGCAGAACTAAAATCATATCTACAGTCCCGTGGATACCCAGTTCTTCTTGTGGAAGATGGAATAAAGAAAGCAATAAACATAGACAGAAGGACACTGTTGAAAGTTCGTGATAAACAAATAAATAACACTGTCAATCTGGCCTATGTTTCAACGCACAACCCCAAGAATCCGGAACTTTTTCATATCATAAGACAAAATGTTCCAATTTTAAATGCTGATATGAAAATGAATCGAATTATGGCTCATGTAACAATGATAAAGAGTAAACGCCAAAGCCGTAACTTAAAACACATATTGACACGTGCCACATTCGACTCATGTATTAAACCTACAGAATTCAGTGTCTCAAAATGTAAACGGGGAAATTGTGGAACTTGTGAATATATACTTGAAACTTCATGTATAAAGTTCAAAAACAGGAAACAATTATTTCATGTACGCTCTAACATGGACTGCTCCGCAAAACATATTATTTATGTTATTATATGCCAAGGGTGTCATGAAGAATACATTGGACAAACGGAGTGCTTGAGGGACAGAATGCGCGTCCATAAACAACAGATTAAGGACCCCAAAACAAGGTGCATCCCCTTAAGCGCTCACATTGACAATTGCGCAGCAGGAAAGGAAATAAAATTTAAAATATTCCCTTTCTATAAAATGAATACTGCTGACGCCATGCAGCGTAAAGCTAAAGAAAACTTTTCATCAAAGAATTGTGTCCATCGTTAAATAGGTAACGCAATGTGTCTGAATTATACTTGTTTTCATTGTGCTACTAGTACTGTCAATATAAAGCCGCCAATGTGACGTCATGGCAACGCCGCGTCACAACATTTGTATACAGTTGCATTGTGACGTCATGACAAATTGACGTCATAACATAATCCGTTTAACTGTAATCACTTCTCCCTGAAGATAAAAGTGAAACATGTTGGAGAAGATCCGTGTTGTGTAATTATTTCAGAAACTTCTTCTTATATATGTACTACTGTACGCTCGGTATTCTCATCACTTTCTTTATATATATATATATATTCAACCACCGACAACTGAAACCTTCATCTGACTGTTGTCATCGGACAATATCCATATTTTAAACAATGAGTAAATATCTTTCACTAGTTAGGTCAGTATAAGGAATAAATAGATATAACATTAACAAGAAGACAAAGTCATCAGTATCCCCCTCAATGTCAAAATACTCTTCATGATTATGTCTACGAGTTAGGATTATGTCAAATATTTAGGGGTGTACATAGAAAAGTGGAAGGAGAGTATTGAAAGGTGTTTAAAGTTCTGCTCCAGAAAGGAACACTATGACCCATTTCAGTCTATGTCAAACTTGTTGCAATGGAAATGCCAAAAATATTTTATTCAGAAATCCAAAACTACCAAAAGGCACCAGTACACCACCAGATCTATCTATGTGCCAAGTTTGATGAAGAAATATTGAACGGTTTTAGAGTTCTGCTCCGGAAAAGACAAATGTGCACGGACGGACGGACGCACGCACGGACGGAGTCCATTTTAATACACACACCCCCACACCTCCCGGAAAAAAACGTGTTGCGGGGGATAATTAATAGTAAACTATACTCAGCTTTACTCAATATTTATTTACTTTTGCCAAATGTATATTATAAGCCTTGGGCCTAAATTACCGAATAAACCTGTCTGTCTGACATATAACATTATTATGCATATTGGGTGCTTGGATATAGGTTCTCATGCTTCTTTTGCATTTTTACATACAGTTTTACGTGATTAATGGCAGTATTAGTATCATTTGCTTTGGGACTAGACAGGAGACCAGTTTAAATCAATTGGCACCAATTACGTCATAATCAAGGGGCGGTTAACTCTGGCCTGTTTGGCTCAACAAACAAATGTCTCATAATGGCATAACATTTCAGCACATATATTGGGGGGGGTTATTCTTTCATTTTAAGAAAAATGAATGTGTATTTTTAAGCATTGATATTAATCAATTAAAAGAACCCATTTGGTTTCACACAAGAAAAATAGTGATTTTTTCGTGTACACTTCCACTTTAAACACACCAATATTCATGAAGCATTCTTGAAATTCCAGGACCACGGGTTCCTGAAATCCATCTACAGATGGGACATTTGACTTGTTTGCAATACCTATCACTAGTGCTCAGGAGTTTTTTCCCTGATTTGTAAATTGAAATAAAGCTTTATGTTAGGTCCTATAGAGATTAGTGGTGGTCCGATTAATTGAAATAATCAAAGATTGGTCGCAGTGACGTGACCAAACGACCAAGCAATCGATCACATTTTCTCATTATCGAACACAAACGATTTTGGAACTGCTGTAATAGAGTTTGAAATACTTGATGATGGAACATGTAGGACGTTGTCAGGGCCTGAAAACCTGTTTATTTCTAAGAAAACTCACTTCACTTTCTGAAAAGTCATGACTGAATATTTCTTGAAGAATCTGGCAAGTTAATGTTACACTGGAACTGAATCATTTTACACTGGGTGTGAAGTCTGCAAATGTAATTTGTGCAGTTTCTCAAAAAAACCAACAGAGAACCAAATGTTTTTTGTTTATACTTGTCTGCAACTACAACCTGAATAGGAAAATCTAAAAAATGCCGCAAACCGATTTTTTTCGATTTTTTGGTTGTTGGTATTGAACCAATCATCAATTGTGAGATTTCAATAAATTCCCAACACTAGTAGAGATATGGCCTCTGATGCAATAAACACATAATGCTTCTTGATTAAGAAGCAACAATTATGTCAATGTAATTTTATTAGTAAAAGCTTTGAACTGTGAAACATCTTGGACAGAGACGAAGACATCATCACATTTTTTATACATGGCTAAAGTAATTACAGTTACCTCCTGAAATATACGTTACATTGGACAATGTGTATTGGTTGTCATCAAGAAAGTTTTCTTTAAGATGGCTGTCAGGCAATGTTCTTTCTGCAGATAGGATTAAAAACAACATTGGACTAAAATGTTTCTTGGGACATTTCTATTACCAACATGAGCGACTTGGGTCTGCCGAACACTGGAGCACTATGTTAAAACATTCCCACACAAATCTTGTGGTTCAGCCATTGGTACCAGTACGGACCACTTTTAATGGATGAGATTCTCTATGTGGTCAACTTCTACTCTTTCTTCTTGTCCCATTTCACTCAAGACAGCAAGCCAGTGCTGAGAGATGTTTTGAACATACACACATCAAAATAACATTGGAAGTATCACTGACACAATATGTACATACATTATAAACATCAGATACGTTAATATATATATATAACTTATATTTACAAATAACCATTGGTTTGGCAAACTGTTCAGTCTTGATTGTTCCCTTACTCGTGAGTGTTGGTTTAGATTCCCTGGTCTACAAGTGCCCACAATATTTCAGCAAGGTTACCAGATAAGGTCTCACCAACTGCACCACAGTGAGGACAGAACATGGGTGAAAGGCAACTGTAACAGCTTGTCTAGGATATATTTCGTAGATGGCTAAGAGGCAACAGTTCTTCTTTCTGAAAGGAAAGGGAAGAGAAGAGCAAGGAAAGAAGAGCAGAGGAATATGAGAGGAAGAAAGGGGAGGAATGTAAAGCAAATGTTGTTTCAAGGAATAATAAGAAAATGGTTTCTGGTACATAATCATATTAAGGCATGGCAAACCTTGTGGATGAAATAATGAGCATTGTGTTCACACGCAGGTAAATATGAAGCACAATCGTCCAACTCCACATCCATATTTTTTCAGAAAATCCAGTTGAAGTACAACTTGTTAAATCTATATTTTTACCCAAGTAAGTAACTTATTTGTCAAGGATTTCCAACAAGGTGTTTGTAATGTCCAAAAAATGTCTTGTACCTGTCTGTCTACCCCCATCCAACACATATATTATATTTCCCTGACATTTTGCACAATCATGTCAATGTGTCACAACACTGCACCAGACATCCAACACAATTGTCCTTTGATTTTCTGAGTTGATTGGATTCTCACCATCTTGCCCAGTGACGGGAGTCATGTCACCTGAAGAAAACAAAGCAAAAATATTGCTGTAAACAGAGATAGGGCTCCAAGCAAAACATCTCTTTGACAAGTATGTTGACAAGTTTTTTTATGGATACACAACTTCTTTATTCTGTATAGGCGACATACATTCTAATGTCGTTGTCAAGCAATTCTAAATCAAAACGTCGCCAATACAGAATAAAGAAGTTGTATATCCGTAAAAGATTGTCCTCATTCTTCATCCACTCAACTTCAAGTATGCCAATCATTGAAATCTCTTTGACAGTTTGAAATTCCAGGAGACCCACTCAAATTGTCCTCAAATGCAATATAGTCACTATTCCTGACTGACAGTATGATGTCAGCCAATAAGGAGGCAGATCAGAATATCTTGCTCGACTGATATCACAGCATGCCATACACAAAGTGGTTCCAGCAGCAATTGCAACAAGACTCATCAGAAGATGATATATCCCCCCGGCCCCCACATTATTTGAAAGAACAAATTATCTGACAGTTACTTAAAGTCCAGCTTGATTTTTTTTAAACTAAGTCCAAATCGTTTCCATGGAAATTATGAGAAATATGAATGGCAAAAACCTGTAAATAGCAAAAGGCACCATTTCAAACTTTGCCTAATATATCTGCCAAGTTCTATTAAAAGATACTGAAGGCTTTTCGGGTTGAGCATCGGAAATGAAGCCCACCCCTCCATTTTGGGACTAAGTCCTAACCATTTCCATGGAAACCAGGAAAAATAAATGTGCCAAAAATCTGCCATATAGCAAAAGGCACCACTTTGGCATCTGCCTCACATATCTGCCAAGTCTTGCTGAAAGATATTAAGAAGTTTTCCAGTTGTGCCCCAGAAACGAAACTCACCCCTCCCTTTTGAGACTAAGTGCGAATCGTTTCCATGGAAACCCCCAAAATATAAATGACAAATATCTGTAAATAGCAAAAGGCACTACTTCAAGATCTGTCTCATATATCTGCCAAGTTTTGATGAAAGATATTAAGAAGTTTTCGAGTTGTGCTCCGGAAACGAAGCCCTACCATCCGTTTTGGGACTAAGTCCGAAATCGTTTCCATGGAAACTGGGAAAAATTAAAATGCCAAAAATCTGCAAATAGCAAAAGGCACCACTTAAGGTTCTGTTTGATATATCTACCAATTTTTGTTGAAAAATATTGAACGGTCCTTGAGTTATGCTCCGGAAAGAAGCCCACCCCTCCCTTTTGGCACTAAGTCCAAAACGTTTCCATGGAAAGCGAGAAAAATAAAAATGACTAAAATCTGTAAATAGCAAAAGGCACCACCTTAGGTTCTGTTTGATATATCTACCAATTTTTGTTGAAAACTATTGAACGGTTTTTGAGTTATGCTCTGGAAACAAAATGATAACAGATGGACGGACGAACCGACGGACAGACGGATGAGGCGGATGTCGACTATATCCCCCCGCATTACATGCCGGGGGGATAATAAAGAAGTAGTCAATCCATAATACTACAGCATATTTGTTCCCTTAACCTAGATATTCATATAACTTGAAAATGCAGGTATTGTTAATCGAGCAACTCAAGCATTTTTATTATACTCGATGGTTACATGAGTCATTAAACAAGAGGAACATACAATTGACTGGCTGTACAAATGATGGCATATGAACCATTTGAGGATGTTCCTGAGGAACCAACACAATAATGTGATACAGATGCCATCTCTGGTGTGATCAGCAAAACTGCCTACCTAACAATGGCTGGTGCATGTGGCAAGTCGATACCATCATTAACCCCTCTCTCATATTCATCAACGTCAGCGAGGTCTTCATCCAGCGAGGAGGAAAGTTGTTGCAGCAGCACATCCAGGGCCTGACAACATGTGTTTATCACTATGAGTGAGTGAGTGAATGAGTGAGGGAGGGAGGGAGGGAAGGAGGGAGGGAGGTCCAAGCAACAAATATGCTTGAAAGTTGGTAAGTACTTCAGGTGGCATTCCAGCAAAAGAAACAGGTCTTCTGATGACCTTTGACACACAAAGAAATAAAATTCACAAATCATAACTGGGTGACAGAGCATGCTGACCCTGAGCCAAGATGTCCATATTTTACTCCTTAAAGCAGAGACACTTTGCAGGGTATCAACAGGTACACTTTACAACTCATCTAAAAACACTAAACACTAATTGTCATGCTTGCATAATCAATGTGCGTCACAGGGACGTGATAAATCTTGTAATCTCCAGGGGGAAAAAAACCCCCAAACTATCAAGTTTTTCATAATAAGAGTAAACACACACATATTTTTGAGTGACAAGTTGTCTAAGATGTGTTCAATATGAAGCATTTTTGCAGAAGGTGACAGTACTGTTTCCAAATATCCTTGATCATAACAATTACTAACTTATCAACTAAAAAAGTTCACTTGAGGTGGTGTGTGATCTGAAAAAAATGTTGTGGTCCAAAGAAAACTTGTCTGATTCTTCTTTCCTCAGATGTCTGTTTTTGTAATCAATCTTAACACCTCCCATTAACACCAACAATCAAATGGTAGATCCCTCATGTTTAAGTCTATATTCAGCCAAAGTACAGGACCTACAAGTGAGTAGCAATTTTCCAGCAATATCGCGGCGAGGGACACCAGAAATGGGCTTCACACATTGTAGTCATGTGGGGAATCAACCCCGTGTCTTCGGCGTGATGAGCCAACGCTTTGACCATTTGCCGACCCCACTGCCCCACAGGACCTACAGTTTGGACTTAACAAACCAGTGATCAAAAGCATGAGCAAAGATGGGAATATTGACAGACAATCACCAGATTCAGTCTATGTTGGCTCTTCAGATGAAGGACCTCAGGGAGTGAGAGAGTGAGTTTAGTTTTATGCCGCTTTTAGCAATATTCCAGCAATATCACGGCGGGGGACACCAGAAATGGGCTTACCGCATCGTACCCATGTGGGGAATCGAACCCTGGTCTTCAGCGAGCGCTTTAACCACTACGCTACCCCATCGCCTGCTTTGACCTCAGAGTTCAAATGACTGAAGGCACTCACCACATCTGTTACCACCTTTTCATGCAGTTTACGGAGGGGCTTGCACTGAATTGTCTTGTCGCGATTTGTTTTCACTCCAAAATACTGCCGAAGTAAGATGTTGCCCATCATTTCTGAAACAATAAGTAACTGTTGCATCAGTCCTACACCTATCACTGGTATTTGAAAAACAGGATCTTTTCTTAGTCAGTACATCATCCTAAAAAAGCATCTACGTCATGAATGTTACTATTTCCTGAAGGATACTGAAGAGGTGACATCAGTGAATTAAATATTCACATTTATTTTCCTTTCTTAGGCCAGACCAATTTTTTTCTTGTTTACGGATCTGCCGGTCGTATTTTTCAAGAATAAGAAAAAAAATAAAATTCATTTTCCCCAGCTCAAAAAATCAAATCCTTATGTTTTTATTGGCCAAAAATGTAAACTTACAAGAAAACATTTTTGGGATTGTTTTTTTACCCCATATACACTTCATAAATTGCCGGAAGCAAAATACTTTTAATATTTAGAAGGAATATTACTTTAACTGGTGATTTTATTTTATTTTTATTTTTTTCCCCTCCTGCCCTTAGGTTTTCTGAGGACAAATAAAACAAAAACAAGAAATAAAATTGGTCTGGCCTTATTTTCATTAGTTCAGCTGGTAATGAGGTAGAAAGAGGATGAAATATAAATACAGCAAAAAGAGTCTATGCTATGACTCTTACCATCAACAAATCTGTTGGCGAAGTCACTCTCAGTCCAGACTTTGCCTTGTCGAGAAATGAGAGTCAAGAGGTAGTCCAGACACAGAGACTCCACCAGCCTGTCGCCAGCTTTCTCCTTCACCTACACACACAGACACAGATATGAGACACCTGGAGAATGTCCAGACACAGAGACTCCACCAGCCTGTCACCAGCCTTCTCCTTCACCTACACACACAGACACAGATATGATATACCTGGAGAATGTCCAGACACAGAGACTCCACCAGCCTGTCACCAGCTTTCTCCTTCACCTACACACACAGACACAGATATGAGACACCTGGAGAATGTCCAGACACAGAGACTCCACCAGCCTGTCGCCAGCTTTCTCCTTCACCTACACACACAGACACAGATATGAGACACCTGGAGAATGTCCAGACACAGAGACTCCACCAGCCTGTCACCAGCTTTCTCCTTCACCTACACACACAGACACAGATATGAGACACCTGGAGAATGTCCAGACACAGAGACTCCACCAGCCTGTCGCCAGCTTTCTCCTTCACCTACACACACAGACACAGATATGAGACACCTGGAGAATGTCCAGACACAGAGACTCCACCAGCCTGTCACCAGCTTTCTCCTTCACCTACACACACAGACACAGATATGAGACACCTGGAGAATGTCCAGACACAGAGACTCCAGACCAGCCTGTGAGCCAGCTTTCTCCTTCACCTACACACACAGACACAGATATGAGACACCTGGAGAATGTCCAGACACAGGAGACTCCACCAGCCTGTCCAGCTTTCTCCTTCACCTACACACAGAGACACAGAATGAGACACCTGGAGAATGTCCACATAAGACACCTGGAGGGCATATCACAGACATGAGACACCTGGAGAATGTCACCATGAGACACCTGGAGAATGTCCAGATTTTCTCAGACTCAGAGACATGGAGAATACCCGAGACACAGACATGAGACACCTGGAGAATGTCTACACTCACACAGACATACTTGAGACACCTGGAGAATGTCCAGCCAGACACCTACACTCGAACACAGACATGAGACACTGGAGACACACAGACATGAGACACCTGGAGAATGTCTAGACACAGACATGAGACACCTGGAGAATGTCACAGACAGACACAGGAGAATGTCCAGACACAGACATGAGACACCTGGAGAATCTCACAGAGACACAGACATGAGACACCTGGCAAGACATGAGACACCTGGAGAACCTACAGACATGAGAGACACCTGGAGAATGTCTAGACACAGACATGGAGGAGAATCTCCAGACACAGACATGAGACACCTGGAGAATGTCCAGACACACTTATGAGACACCTGAGAATCTCTCAGACACAGACATAAGACACCTGGAGAATGTCTACACTCCAACACAGACATGAGACACCTGGAGAATGTCCAGACACAGACATGAGAACCTGGAGAATCTCCAGACACAGACATGAGACACCTGGAGAATGTCCAGACACAGACATGAGACACCTGGAGAATGTCAGACACAGAGACACAGACATGAGACACCTGGAGAATGTCCAGACACAGACATGAGACACCTGGAGAATGTCCAGACACAACTTACTTTCATGAGACACACCTGGAGAATCACAGACACAGACATGAGACACCTGGAGAATGTCCACAGAGACATGAGACACCTGGAGAATGTCTGAGACACAGACATGAGACACCCTGGAGAATGTCCACTCAGACACAGACATGAGACACCTGGAGAATGTCTCCACCTGGAGAATCTACCAGACACAGACATGAGACACCTGGAGAATGTCAGACACACAGACATGACACCTGGAGAATGTCATGAGACACCTGGAGAATGTCCAGACACAGACATGAGACACCTGGAGAATGTCCAGACACAGACATGAGACACCTGGAGAATCTCCAGACACAGACATGAGACACCTGGAGAATGTCTACACTCAGGCTCCAGAGACACAGACATGAGACACCTGGAGAATGTCCACACACACAGACACAGACATGAGACACCTGGAGAATGTCTACACACAGACATGAGACAGGAGAATATCCAGACACTGGAGAATGTCCAGACACAGACATGAGACACCTGGAGAATCTCCAGACACAGACATGAGACACCTGGAGAATGTCTAGACACCTGGAGAATATCAAGACAGAGACACTGGAGAATGTCTAGAGACACAGACATGAGAGGAGAATGTCCAGACAGACATGAGACATGAGAATGTCCAGACACCTGAGGGAATGTCCAGACACAGACATGAGACACCTGGAGAATGTCCAGACACAGACATGAGACACCTGGAGAATGTCCACCACACAGACATGAGACACACCTGGAGAATGTCCACAGACACAGACATGAGACACCTGGAGAATGTCTAGACTCAGACACAGACATGAGACACCTGGAGAATGTCTACAGACACAGACATGAGACACCTGGAGAATGTCCAGACACAGACATGAGACACCTGGAGAATGTCTAGACTCAGACATGAGACACCTGGAGAAGAGTACACCAGACACAGACACACCTGGAGAATGTCAGACACAGACATGAGACACCTGGAGAATGTCCAGACACAGACATGAGACACCTGGAGAATGTCTACAGACACACAGACATGAGACACCTGGAGAATGTCTACCTGAGAATCAGACATGAGACACCTGGAGAATATCCACACACAGACATGAGACACCTGGAGAATGTCTAGACTGACACAGACATGAGACACCTGGAGAATGTCTGCAGAGACACAGACATGAGACACCTGGAGAATGTCCAGACACAGACATGAGACACCTGGAGAATGTCCACACTCACAGACATGAGACACCTGGAGAATGTCCAGACACAGACATGAGACACCTGGAGAATGTCTAGACACAGACATATGAGACACCTGGAGAATGTCCACACTCAGACACAGACATGAGACACCTGGAGAATGTCCAGACACAGACATGAGACACCTGGAGAATATCCAGACACAGACATGAGACACCTGGAGAATGTCCACACAGACATGAGACACCTGGAGAATGTCCAGAGGTACACAGACATGAGACACCTGGAGAATGTCCAGACACAGACATGAGACACCTGGAGAATGTCCACACACAGACATGAGACACCTGGAGAATGTCCAGACACAGACATGAGACACCTGGAGGAATGACAGACATGAGACACCTGGAGAATGTCCAGACACAGACATGAGACACCTGAGAATGTCCAGACCTGGGAGAATGTCCAGACACAGACATGAGACACCTGGAGAATGTCCAGACACAGACATGAGACACCTGGAGAATGTCCACACACAGACATGAGACACCTGGAGAATGTCCAGACACAGACATGAGACACCTGGAGAATGTCCAGACACAGACATGAGACACCTGGAGAATGTCCAGACACAGACATGAGACACCTGGAGAATGTCTAGACTCAGACATGAGACACCTGGAGAATCTCCAGACACAGACATGAGACACCTGGAGAATGTCTGGACACAGACATGAGACACCTGGAGAATCTCACTCAGACACAGACATGAGACACCTGGAGAATGTCTGGACCTGGAGACATGAGACACCTGGAGAATGTCTCAGACACAGACATGAGACACCTGGAGAATGTCTACACTCAGACACAGACATGAGACACCTGGAGAATGTCCAGACACAGACATAGACAGACACCTGGAGAATGTCCATACACAGACATGAGACACCTGGAGAATGTCTAGACACAGACATGAGACACCTGGAGAATGTCTAGACACAGACACAGACATGAGACACCTGGAGAATCTCCAGACACAGACATGAGACACCTGGAGAATGTCCAGACACAGACATGAGACACCTGGAGAATGTCCACACAGACATGAGACACAGACATGAGACACCTGGAGAATGTCCACACACAGACATGAGACACCTGGAGAATGTCCAGACACAGACATGAGACACCTGGAGAATGTCCAGACACAGACATGAGACACCTGGAGAATGTCCAGACACAGACATGAGACACCTGGAGAATGTCCAGACACAGACATGAGACACCTGGAGAATGTCCAGACACAGACATGAGACACCTGGAGAATGTCCAGACACAGACATGAGACACCTGGAGAATGTCCAGACACAGACATGAGACACCTGGAGAATGTCTAGACACACAGACATGAGACACCTGGAGAATGTCTGAGACACAGACATGAGACACCTGGAGAATGTCCAGACACAGACACAGACATGAGACACCTGGAGAATGTCCAGACACAGAGACATGAGACACCTGGAGAATGTCCAGACACAGACATGAGACACCTGGAGAATCTCCACACACAGACATGAGACACAGACATGAGACACCTGGAGAATATCTACACTCAGACACAGACATGAGACACCTGGAGAATGTCCAGACACACAGACAGGAGACACCTGGAGAATGTCCAGACACAGACATGAGACACCTGGAGAATGTCCAGACACAGACATGAGACACCTGGAGAATGTCCAGACACAGACATGAGACACCTGGAGAATGTCTAGACACAGACATGAGACACCTGGAGAATGTCCAGACACAGACATGGGACACCTGGAGAATGTCCAGACACAGACATGAGACACCTGGAGAATGTCCAGACACAGACATGAGACACCTGGAGAATGTCCACACACAGACATGAGACACCTGGAGAATGTCCAGACACAGACATGAGACACCTGGAGAATGTCTACACTCAGACACAGACATGAGACACTGGAGAATGTCCACACACAGACATGAGACACCTGGAGAATCTCCAGACACAGACATGAGACACCTGGAGAATGTCTAGACACAGACATGAGACACCTGGAGAATGTCTACACTCAGACACAGACATGAGACACCTGGAGAATGTCCAGACACAGACATGAGACACCTGGAGAATGTCCAGACACAGACATGAGACACCTGGAGAATGTCCAGACACAGACATGAGACACCTGGAGAATGTCCAGACACAGACATGAGACACCTGGAGAATCTCCAGACACAGACATGAGACACCTGGAGAATGTCTAGACACAGACATGAGACACCTGGAGAATGTCCAGACACAGACATGAGACACCTGGAGAATGTCCAGACACAGACATGAGACACCTGGAGAATGTCTACACTCAGACACAGACATGAGACACCTGGAGAATGTCCACACACAGACATGAGACACCTGAGAATGTCCAGACACAGACATGAGACACCTGGAGAATGTCTAGACACAGACATGAGACACCTGGAGAATGTCTAGACACAGACATGAGACACCTGGAGAATGTCCAGACACAGACATGAGACACCTGGAGAATCTCCAGACACAGACATGAGACACCTGGAGAATGTCCAGACACAGACATGAGACACCTGGAGAATCTCCAGACACAGACATGAGACACCTGGAGAATATCTACACTCAGACACAGACATGAGACACTGGAGAATGTCTACACTGGACAATCTCCAGACACAGACATGAGACACCTGGAGAATGTCCAGACACAGACATGAGACACCTGGAGAATGTCCACACACAGACATGAGAAACCTGGAGAATGTCCACACACAGACATGAGACACCTGGAAAATGTCCACACACAGACACAGACAGACACAGACATGAAATACCTGAAAAAATCCAGAGGCAAGAATAAAAATGTCATAAGATACAGGGGAAAAACGTTTGTTATATCCATCAGTTTGTGTTTTCTGCATGGTTGTACTAAACAGGATGGACTGTACTCACCGCCTTCATCTCGCGCCGTGTGATCTTGCTGTCGTAGTGTTGGATGATGTCTTTGGCAACAACCACAGCTTCGTCCTCCACCTCTGGACCGATCACTTCCTCCTCTAAGAAGTCCTCTGCTATGATGTCAAACACAGCCTCCTCTAGCTGAAACATCCATAAGGAATCCTCAATTAACCCTACCTCTACTCATGCCAAAACAGGGAATCCTTACCCTATCCCACCTGTGACTGAACCACAATAGGATATCCTCAATAGACCCTATCTCTCTTCAGGCCGAAACAAAACAGAGAATCTTCATTTAACCATATCCCACCTGTGGCCAAAATTCAATAGGAATTCTCAATAAACCCTCAACCATTATAACAGTCTTCTGATGTGACATGTTTCTATTACAGATCGGTGCTGAACTCCAACTCGGAAGAATCTTGATTGGCTTCTGATTTGAACTTACTGAGAGAGACTAATAGAAAAACAATAACCTCGAGCTCTACTGTTAGGTCACAGTCAGTCAAGATTTCCTTGTCAGAGTCAGATTAACGTCACATCAGCAATGTTTCAGCCATATCGTGTCGAAAACAATTTTGACGCTGATTAAGAATGTGTATATTATAAAACATGTCATCAAAGGACAGTAAAACATCTAGACAAGTTCGAATTTAAAAGTAGCATGTGAAGTTAAAATTAATGACACAATTTGGACAATACATAATATAAAATAAGGCTATAGATCGCCAACAAATGAAGGTAGATCACCATACTAGAGACAGGTGGTCCTTGGATTCTAATACCATAGCAGGGACAAGTTCAGCCAAAGATCACTCTGCAGTAATAATTATCGCGGCACTTAAGAATATTTACGACAGGCATGCGTTTGTATGTGTTGCTGCCTGTACTAGCCCAGACTTAAGCTGGTTTTATAATGCTAGCCCACTGAGATACCATGCCGCAGTGAAGCACTGAATACCCCACTCAGGGAGGTAATAAAATCATCAGGCCAAGCCATGAATGCATCCAGGGTATAGTGGAGAGTGATCATAACATATACCCTGGAGATTATTGAGGATGCAGCAACCCATGCATGTTGTAAAAGGTGACTAACGGGGTTGGGTGGTCAGGCTCGCTTACTCCTTGACCCATGTCATCGTATCTCAGTTGTGTAGATTGATGCTCATGCTGTTGATCACTGGATTGTCTGGTCCAGGCTGGATTATGTACAGACCGCCAACATATAGCTGGAATTTTGCTGCATATGGCGTTAACAGCGGAACAGATAAGCTGCTTATCTGCATAAATTATGCAAATATTTATGTGAAAACTCAACTCCTATTAAGTCTATTGCGTACAAGTACGGTTGAATTTAAATACTCAACAGATTTGATCTTACATGCGTACAAACAAAAATAGATAATATAATTGAGGTATATTGAGAGGTACTTTTTCAGCACCTGAACTTTGCAACTTGTCTTTTTTTTTCTTATCGTTTCTCATATTGCCGATCGAATATAAATAACAAACATGTAAACCAACACTTTAACGTTAACATATTTTTACAATGAATGGAAAAATGGCAATTGGGTTTGGGTGAGGTGGGTCCAATTTATTTGGTTACTCAAAGGAAAATTAGGATACCCAATTGTAGGGCTGCGCAATATAACCGGTTTACCGGTATATACCGGTTCAGACATGAAAACGATACGTATTGCGATACGTTGATCGAAAACCGGTATTTTGACATGCATTCGGAAAACTTCGTAACACTCGGAAATCTTCGGATATTTCCGTTTTTCACACAGGAAGTCATGCATTTGTTGTAAAATCTCGACCCCCAACAACGAACAATATTTATTGTGGCGCCAATTACTCGGGAAAAGCTTCAGTACTTATGGCAGCATTTTGGGTTGAAGTTCACGGTAGATGGAACTATTGATAAGAGTAACGCGGTATTAAAATATGCAATGGTTAAGTAAATTGAAAGTTTTTATTAAAGCTTAATCAAGCATAGTGATTTTGTTGTATTTTTGCTTTATAAATCAAGCATTAACTTCTTGCAATATATTGCAATACATATCGCAATATATGCTTTCGCATCGCAATATATCGCAATATGAAAATTCTCTGCAATACCCACTCCTACCCAACTGAGATGAACGCAAGCGAGTACATAACTCAATGACCCAAGACGTTATCTGTAGCTCTGGTTAAACAACAAACCAACCTACCAACCACACAACCAGTGCAATGTTTCTCACCAGCTCGCTTCTCATGTCCTGGACCTCCTCAGCGAGTAGTTCATCCAGGATGTTGTCTGCCATGACATCCTCCAGGTAGTTGTGGGCAAGTTCCAGCACCGTCTCACGCACAACCTCCCTGCACTGCTCCGTCACCGCAGCCTCCACGACGTCATCCAGGAACAGCTCCAGGGGATCTGGTGGGGGGATGTAGTAGGGGGTGAGGGGGGTGAGGGGGAGGCTGATCTTGGTGTACCTGCAGAGGTGAGAGATGTCAACACATTCAACCTATCTGTCAACCGTTCATCATCTTGTGTGCAGACTCTTTCAGTGTTGTCACAACCCCTAGTGTACAGTACACAACCCAGTGCACTTAAAAGAACCTCATGAATCCGTTGGTAAATGACCAGATGGTGGCTACATGAATACGTGCAAACGCCTAGTTGCGGGTACAGCAATGTGCAGTAAACTTGGACAAAGTACGGTGACTATGTGTCCCAGTCCACCCAGCTGTGAATGGGTACCTCGTAAGGATGGGAAAGCCACATTAACTCGGTGTGCCTTGTGGCTGCAAGAGTTGTATGCTCCCTAAGAGTTGAGATTGATAATACGGAGTACCGCTGAGACTGACATCCTATGATCGAGGAAAAAAATAACAAAGCGCCTGTGAGCAGCCTAGCTGGAACTCGGCGCTATATAAATAGATTATAATAACATAATAATAATATATGATTATGTGTCAGAAGAACAGGGGAACATTAATACACATGTATAAGGTTCAAGATTCAGTTGGCCTAAATTATTCCCACAAGAGACTAGGGCTGTGCAATATTACCGGTAAACCGGTATATACCGGTACAGTATCTCGTGATACGATTATCGCAATATGGTTCAGATTCTGCAATATATTGGGTCATCCAGAGTTAGCTCCCTTGGCATTATCTGCCCTTGATTTCCATAGCAACAAAATGTGCTCTAAAAGTGCCAAATATACTTTTGTTTCTTTTCTGTTTCATGTAACATTGTACAAGTGGAAGTGTCTTTATAAGTGGCTCCAATATTCTACCAAATGATTTAAGTTTTGGGGTTTTAATGGTTTCATATGTGATGTTTTGGAGAAATTAAGTGGCCTCAAATGGACCATTTTTAAGAAAAGCAAGAGTAATGGATATCAACTTCTTGTTGTGAACAACAGAATGGTTCGGAGTGTATGCTTGCTCCTTCATCAGGTAATGAATATTCACAATAAAGAAGTTGACATCCATAAATCTTGCTTTTCCTATGCATTCCACTTCTAAATGCCCTTCAAAGATTTGACCAATCTTTTATTTGAACTTATAAGTAGAGACACTGGTTCTGAGTGACCACTCTCACAATTCACATTATTTTGTTATTTTTGTTTTGTTTCTTAATGGGACATATGTTCACATTTTACGATAAAGGCCAAAGTCTTATAAATCTTAGAGATTTTAAGCTCAAGTAGTTCACCTAAATCATGTGTTTGTTTCATTTTACAACAGTTCATGTTAACACATATTTATATTGGAGTTGAATCTGAATGAATCACTGACATACAGTAACAATAATTACATACTGCATTGAAGTGCATTCAATTTGAATCAAACAACACTGACCATAAAAATCATGTTGTACTATTACCTTTATCATTATGTTCGCAAAACTTTGTTGCAATATTTACTTCAATGAAACATTCCCCATTAAGGCTCTATATACTTTATCTGTACACCACTGGCATACACCCATACACAATGGGGACGGGGAGCCTGAAAGTATGGCACAACAGCAACAAAGAAGATGATGTCACACACAGAGAGCTATTATGAATTTATGATGTACACACTTGCAAAGAAACCTTCCAGTCAATATATCACAATATGTATTGCAATATCTCTTGAATTATTGCAATATAATCGCAATATGAGAATCTGGGTAATATCCAGCCCTACAAGAGACACAGTCATCCATCCACCCATCTATCTGTCTGATCAACAAATAATGGTAGGGATAGCCTAGTAGTTGCCTAGTTCCGATTCCCCACATGGGTACAATGTGTGAAGCCCATTTCTGGTGTCCCCCGCCGTGATATTGGCGGTGTAAAACTAAACTCACTCCCTCCCTCGAGCTCACTCTTGTTCCAAAAAACATGAACAGATTACAACTGCTATAATAATGATGCTAACTTTATGCTCTCATGCTATCAACCACCAGTTTGCTGGACACAGAGATGATTATTTGCGGGATGCCACGATACAGATGGAGAATTGCTATTTGTGCAGTAAAACAACATTCCCACTTTAATGTGGACCACTTTTGGAGAAAACATATAATTTCTAAAGCGGCGAGTTTGGTTTTACGCCGCTTTTAGCAGTATTTCAGCAACATCACGGCGGGGGACACCAGAAATGGGCTTCACACATTGTACCCATGGGGGAATCGAACCCAGGTCTTCGGCGTGACGTAATTTCTAAAGACTTTATGACGCAACATTTCACCAGAATTTCTACAATTAAACAAAATATGTTTTGAGGTTCCATAGTGAGAATGATATGCTTTTGAGAAGTGAGGGAGTGAGTTTAGTTTTATGCCGCACTCAGCAATATTCCAGCCATATTGTGGCGGTCTGTAAATAATCGAGTCTGGACCAGACAATCCAGTGATCAACAGCATGAGCATCCACCTGCGCAATTGGGAACCGATGACATGTGTCAACCAAGGTAGCGAGCCTGACCCTCCGATCCCATTAGTCGCCTCTTACGACAAGCATGGATTACTAAAGGTTCATTCTAACCAGGACCTTCACTGGTTGCTTTAGAGAAAGTATGTGAGAGCATTTAAAACCATTTTAGACAATATTGCTGTTATACAGTGGCACATTTGCTTGGCTCGGGTGCTGACAAACTCGGAATAATGACGAGGGCAAATCAGGGATAAGAACCCCACATCCAAGGATTCTGGCACACATAAGGGAGAGAACTCTGTACAGCTAAGTGTAGTAAATGTGAAAATGAGCCCGCTGTATCTTGATGTATAAGTCTGATGAGAAACGATGACCTACGGTCTAGCCTCCTCCAGCATGGCTTCCCGAGCAATCTCTTCCGTCATCTCTTCGATCTCCCGTGAAAGGATGTCGTCACATGCTCGCAGCGCTGGCATGAACCATGGATGCTCCGCTGGCTGCAGCACAACATCATCATCATCAATATCATCGTCATCATCATCATCATCATCAATAACATCATCAAAATCATCACCATCATACAGATTATAGCCCTACATCTGCTATCAACCGAGAATCTTCACACAAGAATCCATCTAGTTATAACAACCTGTACAATCGTTTACTGCTAAAGACTGACCTCTGTTTATCAACTCTAACGATAGGTTTTTTCAGCAAAAAGATGAAATGTGATAATTTGGATCAGAACTTCAGATTCTGATTTCCACAAAACACATACTGGTGTTCATCTACACCCTATCTAAGATAATAATAATAAACTTCCAGAGAATTAGAACTTCCTGATACTTATAAAGCTGAATATTAAATTATTGATTAGCATATACTTTCATCTAGTCTGTCGTACAGACCCTGAAGTAAATACATCCAAGAAAGCCCACGCAAGTCTAGAAAATGTGGCAAGTCTAGATTTCCTCAGCTTCAGGCAGGGCTCCTTTTCATTATATATATTTTTATTTTTTTTACAATGAACTTTTTTCAGTAAATTATGTTCATTTCAGAGACTAGTTGTTAGTCTAACTTTCATCACATATATGGAGATTCTAGTTGGTTTTACTGTTCTTCATTGGCAGGTTTTAATAACTTACATGTATTCATGGTGAATTTAGAACTTGTTTTAGTCACGAAATGGCTGAAATATTGCCGGTGTGATTGTAAATCTTAACTCACTCACTCACTCATATATGAAGACTATACTTAAGATGAAATGATAAGTTACTATTTCTGTTTCACCTACTGGCACTCCAACCTGCGCGGGGTGGAGGAGCCAAGGGACATAACTCCACACAGTTATTGTTGGAATCTAACACCTCTGTGCCATCTCTCCTCCAAAGTAACATGACATCATATAAGTGAGATGAGGTGAAATTGGGTTTTACGTTGTGCTTGAGAATATTTCGCTCATATGACGATGTGCATGTGTGTGTATGTGTATGTGCGGCTGCTTGTACTAGCCCAGACTTAAGCTGGTTTTATAGTGCTCGCCCACTGAGATACCATGCCACAGTGAAGCATGAATACCCCACTCAGACACATTATACTGACTCCGAGCCGACCAGTCCTTGTTGTACCCATTAATGCCGAGCGCCAGGCAGGGACCAACAATTACCATATTTTCACGTCTTTTGGTATGGCGCGGTCGGGGATCGAACCCAGCGACCTTCCGCTCTCCGGGCGGACGCTCTAACCACTACACCACGGAGGCGGTCAACATCATATAAGTAGTGATAACAACAATGTCTTTAAAGTCCACAATGATGATTCTCCACGACAGGCTGGTTTTGTGTTGGGCAGTCTTTCAAAACAGGCTGACTCATCTGTTTATAATATTCAGGTATATAAATATACCGATCAGTTGATGTGTGATCTGATTGGCAATTTATAACAAGGCTTTCTGGTTTGTCTGTCTCAGACTTACCTGAAATTGAAATACTGTGAAAATCAAATTTACAAGAAGAGTATTCGTAATTAATTTTTTTATTTAAAAACAAAACTGGCGATAGTATGATTGTCTAAACTAATATTAGTTTGGTGCTACTGTGAATGAAATAAAATATTAATGTCAAATAGCGACTACTCTGTTAGTTTTAAGAATTAGATGTAAGGAAGAACAGGGATAACAACATGGCTGTCAGTTTGTGTGGAGGGTTGGAGTTAGGAAGAAAAGGGATTCAGTGATATCAACATGGCTGTCAGTTTGTGTGGAGGGTTGGAGTTAGGAAGAAAAGGGATTCAGTGATATCAACATGGCTGTCAGTTTGTGTGGAGGGTTGGAGTTAGGAAGAAAAGGGATTCAGTGATATCAACTTGGCTGTCAGTTTGGGAGGGTTGGAGTTAGGAAGAAAAGGGATTCAGTGATATCAACATGGCTGTCAGTTTGTGTGGAGGGTTGGAGTTAGGAAGAAAAGGGATTCAGTGATATCAACATGGCTGTCAGTTTGTGTGGAGGGTTGGAGTTAGGGAGAAAAGGGATTCAGTGATATCAACATGGCTGTCAGTTTGTGTGGAGGGTTGGAGTTAGGAAGAAAAGGGATTCAGTGATATCAACATGGCTGTCAGTTTGTGTGGAGGGTTGGAGTTAGGGAGAAAAGGGATTCAGTGATATCAACATGGCTGTCAGTTTGTGTGGAGGGTTGGAGTTAGGGAAAAAAAGGGATTCAGTGATATCAACTTGGCTGTCAGTTTGTGTGGAGGGTTGGAGTTAGGGAGAAAAGGGATTCAGTGATATCAACATGGCTGTCAGTTTGTGTGGAGGGTTGGAGTTTGGGAGAAAAGGGATTCAGTGATATCAACATGGCTGTCAGTTTGTGTGGAGGGTTGGAGTTAGGAAGAAAAGGGATTCAGTGATATCAACATGGCTGTCAGTTTGTGTGGAGGGTTGGAGTTAGGAAGAAAAGGGATTCAGTGATATCAACATGGCTGTCAGTTTGTGTGGAGGGTTGGAGTTTGGGAGAAAAAGGGATTCAGTGATATCAACACGGCTGTCAGTTTGTGTGGAGGGTTGGAGTTAGGAAGAAAAGGGTGTCTCAGGGATTGGGATAGAGAACTTGACAATGGGCCATTTTCAGGATTATTAGCCCTTTTCTCAATTTAGAATGGGCCACTACCCTTGTATCAATAGTAAACTTCAAAATTTTAATGGGCCATTTTGTATTCTAATGTGCAAAATGGCCCATGGCCCCTGCCTTTCCCAATCCCTGGGTGTCTACAGGTATCTATGTGGATTTAAGGTTAAGAAGAGTGAGTTAGTTAATGATCAGCGTCACATCAGCAATATTCAGGCTATAAGGTGATGAGAACAATTTATACATTTATTATAATTAATATATTTAGAACGTGGGACCTGTCGGCAATGGACAATAAAACTACTAGAGTATCACAGATGTTAAGTTAAAACTAGCATGTTATCAGAAAAGATATCACTTTGTGCCGCTGACTATGAACGTAGGAATGTACTGTATGGGTCTAGCAGAGATATGTCAAACTTGGTCAGTTCTGTCGCTTACATGACATCCTGTATTAAACTGCATCCCTTATGAAGTTACTTCCAATATGTACCTATGAAGATTAGAATTGATCTTCAGTAACCCATGCTTGTCGTAAGAGGCGACTAATGGGTGGTCAGGCTTGCTGATTTGGTTGTCACATGTCATCGTATCCCAATTGCGTAGATCGATGCTCATGATGTTGATCGTTGGACTGTCTGGTCCAGAGTCGATTATTTACAGACTGCAGATATAGTTGTAATATTGCGGCATAAAACTTAACTCACTCACTCACTTCCAATTCGCATCACTCTCTGAAACCTGACCATGCTGGGATTTTATGACACATTACGTGGTCTATTAGAAACAGTGAAATTCTAGTGCAAGGGTTACCTCCCTTCAGAAACTTCAGAAATATTATTTGGCAAACAGACATGACCAAGTCTACTTAGGTGTGAAGGATGGGTCTATGTGCAGGGTTATTACGATATTTATACACACCAACTTGTCAACCTCCGTAAGAGCATCGATTAAAACATCAGGTACAAATTCCTCCTCTAAACAATCCGTTATAAACCAATTGACAAAGTCCTCAGCAAACAGCGGATGTTTAATGAAAAATGTGTGTGTTTCATCCTGAAAATAAAATTAAGTCAGAAACCATCACCAACACAGCAAAACATGTCAACAAAACACAACAAAATACTTCAACAACTCAACAAAACAACACCACAACACTGACTGACTGACTGACTGAGTTTGGTATTACACCGCTTTTAGCAACATTCCAGCAATATCACGGCGGGGGACACCAGAAATGGGCTTCACTCATTGTACCCATGTGGGGATTCTAACCCGGGTCTTCGGCGTGACGAGCCAACGCTTTAACCACTAGACTACCCCACCCCCCCCCACATCACCACAACAAAACATCATTAAAACAAAACAAAACACGTCAATTAATCACAAAGATTGGAAGCATGATCATACATAAATTGATCAATATCATAAGTAATCCATGAAGATCAGGGTTGGAATTGGCATCGGGAGGTCAGGCTCGGTTACTTGGTTGACACAGGTCATTGTATCCCAAATACATAGGTCAATGCTCATGATGTTGATCACTGGATTGTCTGGTCCAGACATGATTATTTACATACGGATCAGTAAACAGTTCCACACATGAATATGAAATTTTTAGAGTAAAATTAATATTTTTATACTTATCCTGACTCATGCTTATTTGCTTGTCTTCTTCTTCTGGCGAACCTAGTGGAACACTTGTATCTCCCAATTGAAGCTCCCTTCAATAAAAAATCACTCATTAGTACTCACCACGAGTTACCTCCCTTCTGTAAGCTCGGGAACGAGGGCGCCACCCAAGCCCATGTGCCCCACTCTCTCCTTTTTTGCTTTGAGCCCAACACTTTCTTTTTTCGAGAAAACCAAAGTGTTAAGTGGGGAGGCCGGGGCTTACCTCATGAGTCAGGATAAGCATAAAAATATTAATTTTACTCTAAAAATTTCATATTTTTCTTATCCTGACTCATGCTTATTTGCTTGTAGAATCCTATGGATTAGGAGGTGGGATTATATATACTTTGGATTTTACTAATTAGTGATTTGAAGTGATATGATTGTAATAACCGAGTATGGGAACTTCATGAAGGCACTGAACTGAATTCCTGCTGTTAATATAACAGCTGCCTTTAAAGAAGGTTATTACACTTTACTGCATATAATAAAAGTATATAGAACATTAATTAAGCTAAGGCCATTAATGTGATAGTATAAACTGTTGATAGTTTATAATGAATACTTTTATAAGAACCAAAGTAGTAAGCTTACAATATGTATATATATAAGCTATGACAGAATTGTGCTTAAGGTATAAAGATAACTTAAGCTGTATAATAGTAACCAACTACTGATAGTTTGTTAACTTATACATGTTATGAAATGAACATATGACTGAGCTTAAGGAAGAACTTAAGCTGAACATATATATAATAGTAGAAACTCGTAAGAGTTGTAGGTATATATATATTATGATATAAATCATAGTACTGAGCTTAAGATAATATTTTAACTTAAGCAAATATATATAGCTAAAGTTGAAGCTAGTGCTCTAATTTCGTGAGGATTAGTAGCACTTGGAGGGTCCAGTCCAGCTGCCTTGTAGGCTCTTAGTATGACAGTTCTGATCCAAATAGAAATGGTAGTGCGCGACACTTCTGTCGATGAGCGATGTTATGAATATCATCAAATCGTGTTCTGAGACACAGGCGTTCTCACGTCCAGCTCACTGGGCGAAGAAGGAGAGAGTGAGGCACATGGGCTTGGGTGGCGCCCTCGTTCCCGCGCTTACAGAAGGGAGGTAACTCGTGGTGAGTACTAATGAGTGATTCTTTATTGAAGGGACCTTCAATTGGGAGATACAAGTGTTCCACTAGGTTCGCCAGAAGAAGAAAACAAGCAAATAAGCATGAGTCAGGATAAGAAAAAATAAACATTTATCATCATTACTTCTTCACCGGGGCGGTAAGATAGCCGAGTGGTTAAAGCGTTCGCTGGTCTCATCGAAATCCTGGGTTAGATTCCCCACATGGGTACGGTGTTTGAAGCCGATTTCTGATATCCCCATTCTGATATTGCTGGAATATTGCTAAAAGCAGCCTAAAACCATATCCACTCACTCACTCACAACCTCACCAACATATTTACTGATTGTTAACACAACACATTTACACAACACAACACAGCAAAACACAATAAACAACACAACTGTATACAACACATGAAAGCACCATATCTATTTCTTTAATTAATACACACGCTTATCTCAGTGACTCAAGCATTCTCTCATCACGCCAAAGACCCGGGTTCCATTCCCACATGTGTATAGTGTGTGAGGTCAATTTTCAATATCTTCATCATCATATTGCTGTAATAATGCTAAAAGCAGCATAAAACCATATTCATTCAGAGGCCCAGATAAGCTGCGTATCCGGGTAAAATACGAATAGGAAATTTCCAATTACGCATTGAAAAATAATTGTTGCGTACCAATTACACATTTAAAATGTTAGATACGTAAAAAAATTAAACAAATGCGTATATATTATAAAAATCGCTTGCGTAATGAAAAAGACATCGATTGCTATCAAGTTGTACTGTTAGTATAGGACTAGTGTTGTACTGTCAGCATAGGATGAGTAATTTTTTATGAAATCATTTCCATTATATTTAAGTTGGTTTTGATTAGGTATGACATAAGGCAGAACATACCTACTTAGTAAACTTACTCAATGACATAATACTTAGGTGAGTAAAATGACTGAAATACACACATATTAGAAAGCAGTGGGTAAAGGAAAATGAAATACCCACTCAACACTCATAATACACGATCCAAAAAAATACAGTGGGTACAGTACCCACATGAGCTAAATCTTATCTGGAGCTCTGTTCATTCACTCACTCACAACATCTCCACACAAATGCAGTTCAAGAAAAGATTACAATCCACCATTTGTTTAAGCCCAGTCCCATCACTACATGCCACATGAAACAGATACCAACCACAATCACAACTCACCGAGACATCTTCCAGCTCAATGTCCAGTAGTGGTTGGGCATACTGAAACACGATATACATTTCTCAATTCCTGGAACTGGAAGCCAAACAATGCACTTGATTGCTGGGTCTTAAGACCCCAGGGGTGTGGGCTCTACGTATATAACAAAAAATATTTTGAGGTTACATTTTCAACTGAATCCCTGAAGTTATGTTTTATCTGTTCTCTATGCGGCTTTTCTCGAGGTAATTGTTTTACGTTTTCTACCAGATGGGTCTTAGTACTATATAAAAGGAAAGGATTGTAACGGGTCAACACACCAAGTTCGTTTCAGGGCGAATTCAACAATGCTCAGTTGAGTTGAGATTGAAAATAAGATGTGCCGTTTGAGTTTGACATCCAATGATCGAGGGAAAGACAAAGTGCCTTTGAGCAACTGAGCTGGATATCGGCGCTATACAAATGTTAGTATAACACATATAATATACCTTTAAAAGTATGTACTTTGTATTAGAGTTTTGACGATATATCGTAGTATCGATAATCGTGATACTTTTTCTGACAATAAATATATCGATACTTTTTTCCGTATTGTGATATGTATCGTTGACCTTAAAATTGTGACTTTTCACCAGAAATTGACGGTTATGTCCAACTTTACACTGTTTCTTGTTATCAAAATACACTTTTTTAAAGAAAATAACTAAAGATAGCATATCGTGATATGCATCGTATCGAATCGTATCATTCCATGATATCGCGATACGTTTCGTATCGTGAAATATCTGTATCGTCACACCTCTACTTTGTAAAGCTAGCATCTTCGGAAGCTCTAACAATAGTGATTTATCGATTCTGAAACAAAATCCCTGCTCAGAATTAGTACCAATAACGTAGATAGGGACAGTGGGAATCTCGTTAATCTATTCATGTGCGTCACTAATTAGATGACGAGGCATTTGGCTACCTTAAGAGAGTCATAGTTACCGATTTTCTTGTTTATTTCATCATAAACAGTGATCGCATTTAACAACCCTTAACAACCCTGGACATGACCTGCCTCACACTGAAAAGAGCCAGCGATCAGATGGGACGTATTTTACTTATATCCAATCAGATCGTAAGCTCTACCTACCTGGTACGACCTTCTGGGTGGGGTGTAGGCTCTTCGCCGGGGTAGTGGTTCTTCCTCCGAGTGTTCGCCACTATCGTCCGAATCTGATCCATCTGGTACGGTGTGTACAGGCATCACATAAGCATTCAACATAGGCACCGGGTACCCGTTCAAGGGCCCCGGGTAGCTGTGTATGGGGACTGGATAACCGTTATTCAAAGGGACTGGATACCCGTTATTCAAAGGTACCGAATTCCTGGCAGGATCACGACGGGACTTGCGGCCCTTCTTTTTGGAAGTGGACCCTGAGAGACGTAACCTATCTCTGTGAATGTCCTTATACCCTCTGTTAGACTTCTTCTTGTCTCTGCGCTTTTGGTGCCGCCCCGCTCCTTTGGGTGGGGGAGGGTAGTACATGGGGAAAGGCTGACCGTAGACCACAGAGGGCGGGGCATACATGGGGTAAGGTAGAGGGTGGGGTTTAAGTTGGTCGTCCTCATCATCGTCAGTTTCTTCTCCCCAGCTGTCGTATTCAGGAGGTCTGTAACCATAGCAACAAGATGGCACAAACATCAGAAAATGAATATTGCATTTAACTGTATCCATAGAAACTACTCTTAAAAAACATAATGCATTTCTCTCAATACCACTAACTTGGTCAGCTACCATATAAAGCTACCTTATTTAAAAAAAATTAAGCATGTAAATTACAATATTAAATTAAAAAGTTCTAACAAATTAGGCCCCCCAAAAACATATGTCAGCTTCCAGTAACCCAACTACACCCCCAACCCCCCACCCCGACCCTAAATCTTTTTCTAACCAAGTCATAATCATGTCTGGAGTGCATTTCTTTTCAACTCATCATTTTCATCCCAATCGGGTATGATATTTTCATCTTTTTCAGTTTACGTAGGGCTAAAATGGATTGTATTGAATAGGCACAATGGGCTCTCACTGACAAATACTGCAAATAAATGACATAAATAATGAATCGATATAGAAAGCTTTCTATATTTCATCACAAGGCATTGCCACTACATGATATGGTTGTCTTGAGGACCGTCTCCGGTGCCACCTGATGCTACTAAAAAAAAAGAAGATAAAACCGACCCACCTACCCTGTTTTTAAAGAGCATGTAATAGGAAACGGACATATATTTTTTTGGGGGGTGCCTTAATGCAACGTTGCATTAACTCATTAAGCCCGAGAGCCCCATCACTACTCAACACCTGGAAGCCCTCGCTGATTGCCCACTCTCTGTGCCGAGACTAATTAGTGCTAGTCACACCTGATTTCCTGGCAGGTTTCGGGGATCACAGGAAACTGTGTAGTCGTACAAACAAGTCCTGATTGTTTAATTGTGTCTTAAAGATATATGTTGAAAGAAATCAGGTGTGAATACATGTCGTGTATTGCAAGCTTTATGTAATTTTATTGCAAGTTTCTCTTGTAGACCTTTTGTCGGCTTGTACATTTATATTTTATCACAATATGCATACACATGTATTCTTTGTATGTAACAGATGAGACACTGCGTTAACAAATTCTCTCTCTTATATCATTGTGTGAGGTTTAAATTTACAAAACATCTATGACAATGACATACTGTAAAGAAGAATTTACTTTCATACTTTATAATCTTCGACTGAAAATAAGCGGTTTTGCCGATACATTTCTAGTGTTTACTGAATTATTTTAATGAAAGTACTATAACGCTAGTCTGTGACTAGCACAAAGCACATTCATAGCATTGCACTTTATTTCATACAGATTTAATGCAGAAAACATACGTGACCATACAAACATACATATACAAAATGTATACTACATATTCCTTGCATAGACATAAAACAAAGAGTCATTGATAGGGCTGTCATCAAATTTTTGTAGTGGCGAAATAGAACGTTCGGTATCTCAACTGTTCAATGTAGTGGCTGGTCATATGTTATCTATGCGACCAGTCGTTATCATGAGATACCTGTCACAGAGGAAAGGACAGGTGATGGGGCTGGTGCTTAAATTTCTGAAGAGCACGTTTGGTCACTCAGCAGCTTGGATAGAGATTGGTTATTGGCTATATCCTTGACCAGTCGATATGCTGGGTTTCGGCTTTATCAACTCAAGCTATCATGTAACAGTTTGTGTATTGTAAACATACACACTGGTAACAATGTATGAAATATACACATAAGACAAATAGGAGTTGATAGTCACTTTGGCGAGTTTATTTGTCCTCATTTTAGTGTTTTTCGATAAGTAAAACAAAGCGATTGAAATCCAACCACTGAGTAGAGGTAGTATATATTTTCATATACATTTTATGCACACAACTAGTACATAAAACATAATGGTTTGCTGTTCATGTAAATATAATCTTCACCTTGATACGAATGACTATCCAAACTAGAGTACACACACGAGGTGACACTATACTGAATTATTATAGTGTATAAACTTGCAGTTGACACCCCCACCCCCAATATTTATGAAGGTGGGCGTGCCTATATCTTTACTGAATGCAAACGAGGTTCATAAGATTACAGATGTGCATGCATGTATAAACATCACAGAGAGGCGTGACTCCATAAAGCAAGATGTCCAATGATATAACAGCATCTGTTTATTTTACACTTGTCACGGGGACAAACCTTTCAACAAGGACGTAACTCTACATATGCATTCTACCGGAGGCTGTTATTTCAAGGTCGAAGAGGCGTTCAATTATCTCATTACTGTAATCTGCTTGAATGATTATACACATGTGTATCGATACCGTAACTGATATACTATCCAGCTTTTATTGACGATGGATCAATAGAGACTGAGTTGATTGATACACGTGATAATTGCACCGGATTTGATAATTACACAGATCAAATACAAACGTTTTACAGAATGCTCATGTAAATTGCATAGAAAACTGACAATTCAAATCAACATGAAACTTTCAACAGCTTGAACAAACATGCTTGAAATACCTTTGTATGGGCTTACATGTAATAACTTATGATATTACTTCTGTCCATGTGTGACAATGTTTTGAATTACCAACTTACTGTCTTTTGTAACAAACGTAGTAAAACATTTCATTGTTGTAATAACACTGACATGTATATATGTATTCGATGCAAAGGAGCGACTTATCACTTTATATTCGCTTAGGTAACATTACGAACTTTAGATTATGGAAAACAACTAGTTACAATTCAAATTAGTAAGTTCAAATTATGTTTAATCTATTCGAGCTTGGATGTATAATTACTTGTGTTTATACATTATGTTTCAGTATATGAAACATGACAACGTAATGATGCCTAAAAAGTAAATTCAAACTATTCTATTGTGTTTGAATTCTTTGTATGACCTTGAAATTTCGTATATTGTTTCCTATTTATTAGGTAGTTGAAGGAAATATAATTTTTAGTAACCTCTAAACCATTACATCTAATTCAATCAAGGTGCATACGAAGTATTTTAGTATCCATTCCCAAGGAAGAGTACCAGGCACTTACCTCTGTAAAAACATCAAAATCCCCTTTCTCGCCGACATGCATTCATTTGCTAAACGCTGTACAAGCCTATGATAATGATTAGCAATTGTTATCAAAACACTTTAAATACTTCTTCTGATTGATACTAAATCTCTAAGTGGGATCTCTCGTAAGAAAAGCTAACATTTGCTCAGTAATGCTAAATTGGTTGAAATAATAGGTACAGTCAGCGGAATCTTAAAATGCGATTTTTAAAAGTACAACACATGACATGGTTTGATACAAAACAGATTACCGTGAATTTGCGACTTCGGAAAAATAACCATGCACAGATTTCCATCTCGCTGAATAAGAATCATGCTTTCTGTTGGCGACTGTATGTGGCTCTAAGACTCGCCAATTATTGTGAGAAGCTGCTAATTACTGTGCCCCATAAACAGACTGGCAGTTCACAGCTGTGAGTAGAGAGCTGATTAATTTGCCCCATATATTTTAAAATAACACATGTTCGTCTCTGCGAGATCTCTCGGCCTTAATGAGTTAAATCGACTCTCGCACCCTCTACCAGCCAAAACATTATTTCAAGCGAACCATATAGAGTTATTTCCCTTGGAGCGTTCCTCATGAATATCCTATGCACAACTATGTGATTGAAACCAGCTCGGCAAACACTGACAACACCGCGTGCGTCAATTTTCGATGTCTGAAGCAATTGTTTACATTACATATGTGGCAAGTGTTCCCTGTTTGGAAAGCTGTTCGCCTCGAAGTTTCAATTATCGATTTCAGGCAAGTCGTAAGGGATAATAAATCTTTTATTGCAACAACAGGAAGCTAAAGTGAGTGCATATGCCCCAGTATATATAATATACCCCAAAATAATGTCGAAAATGTGCGACATTGTGCCTTTAATGATTACTTGGTCTTTGGTGAGTTGAGATGAAATTGAGAGAATGGCCCATTCAGGAATAATGCACAGTTCCAGCAACATGCATGCATGTCAGTTTGCTTGTTCTGACTACTACTAGTTTTTAAAATGCTAGCCTACTGAGATTCTCTGACGCAGTCTAACATGGTTGTCCCACTCAGAGATAGAAGACTGACAGCGCCGATCAGAGTCAACCATGTTTAGGTATAATGCTGCATACAGGTGTAGCAGCCCAGAATACCCCCCCACCAGATTATACCCCAGGGTAAACTATAGGCTAGCCCAGTTTATACCCCGGGGGTATATTCTGGACCAGGCCAAAGTATACCCCTCCAGCCCAGACTATACCCCTAAAAAAATTATGTTGACAATTCACTCAATATGAGTGTGTGACTCAGGGCAATGGTCTTGGTGTCATTTAAAGGAATTTGTAGGTGCATTTCATTTACATTACTGCATAATACAAAATTTATGAGGTATTTGTTGAGTGCCTCTCTGCGATGTGATATTTTCGACTTTGCGTAACCCAGCCATGCTGATACATCATCAAGGTAAGTAGTTAGTTATCTGCTTTATTTAGTGTCGCATGCACAACTAAGGTATTTCGGCGACGGGGTAGTACACTTATTAAGAAATGAGGTGGAACAAAAAATAGAAAATTTGAGAGAAAACTGATTTGAAAAGTTAAAAGAAAATATATACATATTAATTACAATTTTTAATATGGTAAAAAGTGGAATTATTGTATTATTGTTTTGGGAGATTAGATGGTCTATGGAGATCATCAAAATGTTTGTGGAATTATTTTATACAGGACTAGTTTAACCCCGGGTATAGTCTGGGACAGGGGTAACCTCTGGCCTGTTACACCGGCATCTAACCCCAACCTTCCACTCTGTGAGTAAGTGCTGTGTCCACTAGACCATGGAGGAATTTGTTTGAGGAACATAGACGACAAAGAAAAGTGAGAAGAACTGGTCGTTTGTATGCCAAGTATGTTACATATTTTTCACCTGTCTTACAATACCCTATCATACCATATGCTTCTTCCCAAAGACAAAAACAGTTACAAGCCTAAATCTTAATCCAATGTTTATCTAAAAGGCCTTTTTTCATCATTGATCTTAATTACAGAAATAGCAACAATTCCAAATCTGAAAGGGGAAAAATAACATAATAATAAAGATCTTTTTCTCTTTTATCACAGACTGAAAATTTAGATATTCAGCACCAAAATTTCTGTATTGAGCATGAACATTTGGAATAAAGAAGAAATATACCAGAAATGACCACTTTAAATTTCCACCAACCAAATTTTCACAAAAAATATCAGTAAGCATGGAAACTAAAAAGGCATTGACAGTTATGTTTTTATTTTCTTGTGACAGAATCTAATCCATATGGAATTCAGTGTGACAACAACAACAAAAATATTTCACCGACGTTCTAGCTGGATTAATAGGGGTTATTTAGAATGTATGTTTTCTTTTCTTTGCAGCCATAACACAAACAACATGTCTGACCATCTAACTGGTCGAAATATCTCGACGCGATGTTGGAACAGTGAAACAAATGCATGTGCGGTATGTGATGAGCGTTAACCTAGACCAACCCTACTTGTTCTCAGTGTTTTATGTAATATGCATACCCCTTGTAATACAAACCAATAATAGCGATTTGAAACTTTTATCCAAAGTTAAATAAAATTCTGAGATTTTAATGTTCAATTGGCAAGGTCAAATTATGGGGATTCGCAATCTTCATTTCACTTTATTTGATTTACTTTTTTGTTTAAATTGATATTTACCGGTACATTTTCAGTGTAAACAGACTATAGTTTAAGATGAAAACTGGAAGTCTGATACATCAGTGAAACGACTCTGGTAAGCAGGGGCGTAGCTGCCATTATGAAAACAAGCCCAGGCTTACACATGATTGTTTTTAAAAAGGTTGGGCAAGCCCTCGATACTATCTAAATATAAAGCTTTGCAACCTATTGGGCTTACACGAAACAAACTGGCTTGCTACGTGCCTGGTAAGGTCTGACTTACTTGACAAAAGCTTTCCTTGGTTTTACTGGCGGCACTTCCTCGTATCTTCCTTTCCGTAAATTTCTGTGAGTCCGGCGTTCTTCATGTTTTGGAGGTGTGTCGAGTCTGTCATACAAACAGCAAGTACATACGATAACTGTCAGCTGGGATGGGACAATGTACAATAAAAGCAAATATATTTAAATAACCAACCCAAACAATAACATGCCAAATACAAATTACAACACAGAATAAAGCCACTAACAAGTCCAGGGGTGGAAATAACCCATTGCCCGACGCCCGAGTCCAGTGTTTTTTTCTGTTGGGCAAACAGCTTTGTATATCACACTGTACCGGTGTCAAGTTGACTTTCCAATATTAATTATGTTGTTTATTTAAAAATTCAACAAGAAAACGGCCGGTATAGTGGAAAAATTATCAGGGCAAGTGATTTTACATGTGCCACTGTACCGGAGTACACTAGCAATTATAAAGTTATTTCCATCCCTGGAGTCGCTAATTGTATCTACCAAATTTGACAGACAGACAGATTAGCAGTACAAATGTTACCTAGGTAAGTTAGGGGGTGTGGCTCGCCTGTACTTGCCATACGGGGGATGGGTGTTTCTGGCAGCCGGTGACCTCCGGCCATAGACCGGGGTCCGGGACTTGGTGGCAGAGCTTTTCCTCCCACTCACTAAATGGGTCCTGATTCGGCGCAAACTGAAAAAGAAGATGTTTTCTTTCAGCTTATATTACATTTTAGTTTCTCAGCGAGCAGCCTTAGATACTACTCCAAAGCAAAAATATGTTCAGTCCAGTAACCTAGCTGATAACTGTCCACATTATAACCGAAAATGCTGCCGAGAGCCAGACTTGGGATACAATCTTAATTGTGGACAGTACACATATCAGAGCATATTGTGTTCGTGTCAATCAAAAACTGCTTATAGCAACAATTTTCAGTAATATTGGTTTTCATTTACAGAAATTCAATAGTTTGAGGAATATGTGTTAGAAGTGCTTAAACAAGGCTCGATTTAAGAGTTGTTAACCTACTTGCACAAGGTGCAACCTAAAATTAAAATCTAGCTGCACCAGACAAATTCCAGTTGCACTGCTTTTATAGCAGCATGTAATGAAAGAAATATGCTTTTGAATTACGTTAATGTTTTATTCAGAAGTTTACCCACTCAAAAAATTTACTTATACTTATACTAAAATTTAGTTATACTAATAGCTAGGTTGCATTTTGTAATATTGGGTTGCACCAGTGCAAGGAACAAAGCTCTAAATCGAGCCGTGTTAAAAGTAACATGAACTAATGTGTATGTGTATGGATAAATAAAAAACAGTGGATAAACAACTATGGTGGTGGTGGTGTTGGAATTGGGTTTAACGTCGTGCTTGAGAATATTTCGCTCATATGACGACGTGCATGCGTGTGTATGTGCGGCTGCTTGTACTAGCCCAGACTGAAGCTGGTTTGATAGTGCTAGCCCACTGAGATACCATGCCGCAGTGAAGCATGAATACCCCACTCAGACACATTATACTGACTCCGAGCCGACCAGTCCTTGTTGTACCCACTAATGCCGAGCGCCAGGCAGGGACCAACAAGTACCATATTTTAACGTCTTTTGGTATGACGTGGTCGGGGATCAAACCCGCGACCTTCCGCACTCCGGGCGGATGCTCTAACCACTACATCACGGAGGCGGTCAAACAACTATGGACAACTGAAATTAATTTAATGCTTAATAATAATATAGTCAGATCCATGAAATGTTTAAAAATATATTGTTTGCACCCTGATTCATTGACTGTCGTAACAAAGGTAATCCTAATTAAAGTGGCAGTGAATTCTTAATTCAATCTCTGCATTCAACCCGTGAAGATCCAGGTTAGGATATTGATCTTCAGTAACCCATGCTTGTCGTAAGAGGCCACTAACGGGATCGGGTGGTCAGGCTTGGTGACTTAGTTGACACATAGCATGGGTTCCCAATTATGTATATCGATGCTCATGCTGTTGATCACTGGATTGTCTGGTCCAGGAATATTGCTGAGTGCAGCGCAAAACTAAACTCACTCACTCACTACATTCATCAATCAATAGAGCATCTGATATAGACTCAAAGTTACCATATCATTACAGAAATATTGATATAACAATATCACGACATATAAGATGACATACAAATTGTTTAATCCTGAAGTTGGTGAGTCAATAATGAAACATAAAACTTTATGGAGAACCAAAATTTGTAACACATGATTACAGAAAAATTTATACATCACGATATAAGATGACATTCCTATTTATGATAGGTAATTACTCGAAAATCTCTACTGGCTGCAGAACAGTTATCGCCGCGTAACAGTTATCGCCAAAACATCAGTATCACACGTGCGCAGTTTCGGTCAATTACACTTTCGGTATTTTTTTACACGGTATTTGACAACAATAAAGGTCAGCAAAATAAAATTCTTCATGGTAAGTAACATAAGAGAAAAATAAAAGATAACGTTATGAAACATACAAAAAGGTTAACTCAGTCTAGGGGGATGTCACATGATCTATATAATAGCAAGTTCAAGTTCATAAAAGTCTTTAATTGTTTCATTGCCTTTCAATCTACTGTGAAAAAACTCCACACATCACACAATCAATTATTTGAGTTTTTTTATGATATAAATATATGTTATTTCACGAATGACATGAGGAATCCTGAAATGGTGATAACTGCTACAGTTAATTGTGAGGAAACACCCATTTGTCCTGTCATGATTCCCTTCCGCCGCGTTTTATAAAAACATGATCAGCGGCAGTGATCGGGCTGGACACATCGGTGAAGAGCTAATTAAGTATTACGATTAATTTTGTTTCATTAATTTAACGAACGGCGGAGTAATTTTGTAAATACTGCTAAAATATGGCGATAACTGTTCAGCAGCGAGTACAGCAACTTCAAAATTATCAGCTGTTTCATTAATAATGCAGTCTAAAAAATATGCCTGTGACAAAATGCCATAAGAATATATGTATGATTTTACATATTTTGATAAGATAGAATATGTAAAATTCAGCCCCCGGGTAATTTTGAATGGTAGACAGTTACTTCATCAAAATGTGGGATTTCTCTGAATGGCATGTCCATTATAAACTTGTGATCCCGTGAAGAAAGACAGCTTTTGTCTGAATATTTTCCCATGGACAGTGGAAATCACCTTAAAATAAAAATCAATGACAACTGACAACCAGGTTACTTTATTTGTTGACTGGCATTTTGGTACCGGCCTTTTCCTCCTGGCAGTACGAGGATGAGGCTGTTGTTGGCGTTATGTCCGCCTGGTCTAAACTGTGACACACTAACTCAATTAGTAACTGACAGTCTGACTCTGAGAGTCGCTGTGGCGTGCAGCTCTGGAATGCGCGAAGAAAGGCGATTCGATTCAAGCACGGCTTTCACACTTACGAATCTTGGTGTTCCCTCCAAAAGTGTTCTTTAGCTTCTACCGACATAATCCACGGGTGTCACATCGTCTGCGATGTCCCAGACGGTGTATATCATAAAGTCGAAGTACTCAAATAAGTCTCTCGTAAAGTTGTTTACATGCCGCCATGGATGCCGAAGCGCCGTCTTGTGTCCAAAGGGGAATAACTCTGCTCCAGAAAATCGCATTCCACTAATATTTTTAGGCTGAAGGATGGGATGTTTTCGTCGATGACATCTGTTTGGGTTTTTGGAAAAGATAATTTAAACTTTTCCGGCGAAAGGAGATATTATGCTGTAATACACGCTATATTGTTGAGATATGGTTCCTGGAATTCTGTGAAAGCAATAATGATTAGAACTTTTCTTAAAGCCTATTTTCTCTTTTTTTCTCGTTTTTGTTCTGTTTTATTTTTATTTAAGTGCTCTGTTTGTTTCCTATATTTGCCTTATTGTCTTTACTTTTGTTGTTTTTCTTTCCTATTTTTCATTTAATTTCTTTCTTTATATATTTATTTGTGGGGCAGTCCAGTGGCTATTTAAAGCGTTCGCTCGTCACGCCGAAGACGGGATATCGATTCCCTTCATGGGTACAATGTGTGAAGCCTATTAGTCATGTCCCCCTACATGATATTGTTGGAACATTGCCAAAAACGGAGTAAAACCATACTCACTCACTCACTCATGCCTATCTACAAGAATTATGTTGGGAACGGCCCACCATACACACCTAGCGATTCATTCCTGGAAACTCCGCTAGAGTACCCGTTAATAAATCACGTGATTGAAAACAGATGACGTCAACATCAAGTTAACTTTCGAAGCATATAAGATAGATCGAGGACTCTTTGCCAATAGGGATGCAGCAAAAATCACCTTTTGAATACACAACCTACATGAACTTAAATTTAGAACCTTCTGCCCTCGAAATACCGTCCTAACCAATCGGAAATAACTCTTTACTTATCAGCTTGTTACAGAACGGATTATACCAGTTGTGAGTTGCATGTGTAAATGTTTAATGAACCAGAGCCGTGTGCAATTTAGACAAATGCATTCAGATCAGATCGTGTTCAACTTCGAAAATGCATCCATGACATGCTGATTGTCAAATGGCACGTTTCCCCGCCAGCAAAGAGTAATGAGCAACTTATTGATCGGAAATAACTGATATTTTACGCGCTCTTGCGTAGAGTGAGTACGTCGTGTACGTATGTAGAGTGAGTACGTCGCGCACGTATGTAGAGTGAGTACGTCGCGCACGTATGTAGAGTGAGTACGTCGCGCACGTATGTAGAGTGAGTACGTCGCGCACGTATGTAGAGTGAGTACGTCGTGCACGTATGTAGAGTGAGTACGTCGCGCACGTATGTAGAGTGAGTACGTCGCGCACGTATGTAGAGTGAGTACGTCGTGCACGTATGTAGAGTGAGTACGTCGTGCACGTATGTAGTGAGTACGTCGTACGCATGTAGAGTGTATGTAGAGTGAGTACGTCGCGCACTTATGTAGAGTGAGTACGTCGCGCACGTATGTAGAGTGAGTACGTCGTGCACGTATGTAGAGTGAGTATGTCGTGTACGTATGTAGAGTGAGTACGTCGGGCATGTATGTAGAGAGTACGTCGTGCACGTATGTAGAGTGAGTACGTCGTGCACGTATGTAGAGTGAGTACGTCGAGCACGTATTCACACTGGATCCACAGGATTTTGAGACACATCAGATTTTGTTGTTTTCAGGCAATGGTGCTTTGTGCATTCATCTAATTATGCACATAAAAATATAAACTGTGAAAACTCCATAAAAAGTATTAAATTTTAATTAGGTCGATAACTGAAATCAGTTTAACAAACCTGAATACATATATTAGGTAAAGTACATTTCGATCATGGCCCTTTATTTGTTTTAACATCTACATCGCTAAGGAAATGAGTTGGTTCAATCTGGCCTCAGTTTCGAATGTGTTAAAGGTGATCAGAGCTCCAGCCTATGGCCTCATACAGTTTTATACATAACATTTAATCCTTTGTGTGTGAGTGAGTGAGTGAGTTTGGTTTTACGCTGCTTTTAGCAATATTCAGGTAATATAACGACGGGGAACACCACAAATGGGCTTCACACATTGTACCCATGTGGGGAAGCCACCCGGGTCTTCTGCGTGACGAGCGAACGCTTTAACCACTAGGCTACCTTGCCGCCCCATATCATCCTTTGACCCAGTCTCAAGCACATGATACTCTGTCATTAGTCAGCACACTGAGAATGTAAGGCTGCTTTCGCTTCTTTTGTGTCAAATGCTGCCGGGTGATTTGTTTTCCCGCTCCAAGTTGGAAGATTAAATTGTCCTCATCGCTCAAAGCGTTGTATGTTGGTTTGAAAGCTGGTAACATGTAAACAAAGTTGTCAAGGACCAAAGGTTTTGTTTGGTTGTTGTGTTGACACGCCACTGTGGCATCTACTGGGTGGTCAATGTGCTATCTACTTTAAACACCCGCTGGGGTTCATAATATCAATTACTGGTCTCGAAGCAAGGGGCACGTCAGACTCAAGGCATCAGATTCGAGATATACCAGTCTAAACATGGCACATAGTCATGGGGACACAACCGTCTCAAGGGGCACATCAGACTCGAGGCTTACCAGTCTAAACATGGCACATAGGTCATGGGGACACACCACTCACAAGGGGCACGTCAGACTCAAGGCATCAGATTCGAGATATACCAGTCTAAACATGGCACATAGTCATGGGGACACACCAGTCTCAAGGGGCACGTCAGACTCAAGGCATCATATTCGAGATATACCAGTCTAAACATGGCACATAGTCATGGGGACACACCACTCTCAAGGGGCACCCCAGTATCAAGGGACACACCATACTCGAGATATACCAGTCTAAAGGTGGCACATAAGTCAAGGGAACATATCGCTCTCAAGGGGCACACTAGACTCGAAACATACCAGTCTACCAGTCTAGGTGGCACATAAGTCATAAGGGACACACCACTATCAGGGGCACATCAGACTCGAGGCATACCAGTCTAAAGGTGGTACATAAGTCATGGGGACACACCACTCTCAAGGGGCACATCAGACTCGAGGCTTACCAGTCTAAAGGTGGCACATAAGTCACGGGGACACACCACTCACAAGGGGCACATCAGACTCGAGGCTTACGAGTCTAAAGGTGGCACATAAGTCACGGGGACACACCAGTATCAAGAGGCACACCAGACTCGAGGCATACCAGTCTAAAGGTGGCACATAAGTCATGGGGACACACCACTCTCAGGGGGCACATCAGACTCGAGGCATACCAGTCTAAAGGTGGCACATAAGTCATGGGGACACACCACTCTCAGGGGGCACATCAGACTCGAGACTTACGAGTCTTAAGGTGGCACATAAGTCATGGGACACACCACTCTCAAGGGGCACATCAGACTCGAGGCTTACCAGTCTAAAGGTGGCACATAAGTCATGGGAACACACCAGTATCATGGGGCACACCAGACTCGAGGCTTACCAGTCTAAAGGTGGCACATAAGTTATGGGAACACACCAGTATCATGGGGCACATCAGACTCGAGGCTTACCAGTCTAAAGGTGGCACATAAGTTAGGGGGACACACCAGTATCAAGGGGCACACCTCACTCGAGGCTTACCAGTCTAAAGGTCGCACATAAGTTATGGGGACACACCAAGGAGGGCTAAGCCGTAGGGAAAATAATGTGGATCAGGGACTGTGATGTTAATGACGTTGCCAGATACATGTATTGCCGTCAGATATCTGGAATATGGCTGGGCGGCCGTTTACCAGCAAACATGCGAATCATAGGGTCAGTAAACATATAGCTCCGAAGTATGGTGGGGTCAGTAAGTGAGTATGGTTTTACGCCGCTATATTCCAGCGACGGGGACACGAACAATGGCTTCAAATGTGTGCCCCTGACACAGACGAGAGGAATAATTAGGTTGAGATTGCATTCGCATCTTCATACGCTGTTCCTTTCCACGAAAAGCGGCGGCGGGGTAGCCTAGTGGTTAAAGCGTTCGCTCGTCACGCCGGAGACCTGGGTTCAATTCCCCACATGGGCACACTGTGTGAAGCCCATTTCTGGTGTCCACCGCCGTGATATTGCTGGAATATTGCTGAAAGCGGCGTAAAACTAAACTCACTCACTCACTCCTTTTCACGAATAGTGGCGGCGGGGTAGCCTAATGGATAAAGCGTCTGCTCGTCACGCTGAAGACCCGGGTTCGATTCCCCACATATGGGTACTATATGTAAAGCCCATCTCAGATGTCCCCATCCGTGATATTGTAGGAATACTGCTCAAAGAGGCGTAAAACCATACTCACTCACTCACTTTTCACGAATAAAACCTTTAGAAACAATCTTGATTTTTCAGTTTCAGCTGTAGTGTCAGTGTGACCTATAATAATCATTTGTGCACCCCGTTGCTTGCACTTCCTGAATCCGTGTTTTAACAAAACATGTTTCTTCTAACACCACATAATTTATACGATTTTAATTGGTGACCCAGAAGGAAATGAAAACTAGAGATGAATTGTTCATGCAGCTTTAAACAAACTCACTGACTGAAGTTTAGTTGAACTTTAGTTTCGGCTAGATAGTTTTCTTAAGTTTATTTCACGAGGTCATGGGACTTACGAATGCTTACATAGAACCTTGACCTTGATAACCACCAATACCATCCTGCTGCTGACGTGTGTTGTTATGTGTCCATTTTCCAGTTGAAAGACTACTTTAACTAGAAGTTTCCACATTAGCTATAGGTTAACTCGATATCTATATTTAAAAAAACTCCATGTGGAACCAACAGGTGATTGAGTTTAGTTTTACGCCGCTTTTAGCAATATTCCAGCAATATCACGGCGGGGGACACCAGAAATGGGCTTCACACATTGTACCCATGTGAAGAATCGAACCCGGGTCTTCGGCGTGACGAGCGAATGCTTTAACCACTAGGCTACCCCACCGCCCCTGCAGAACCAAAAAAACCCAAAACTGTATACAGTTAGCAATTACATTTTTAAATTGAGTTTACAATTCAATACCAAATTTCAGCAAAGGAATTACAGTGGCAGAACATACAACGGCAGTACAAATACAAATGCAGTGTTATCTAGACTCAGTAATTATAGCCACAAAGACAGTGAGTGAGGGAGTCACTTTGGTTTTACGCCGCTTTTAGCAATGTTCCAGCAATATCACGGCGGGGACATCAGAAATGGGCTTCACACGGTGTGCCCATGTGGGGAATTGAACCCGGGTCTTCGGCGCAAAGAATGAAGGCTGTGATGGCAATATTCACCTCGCTGCCAAGCTTCCAAAAGAGACCCAAGTCGGGTGTCCTGGTGAAAAGGCATATTAAAAAGTCTCTGTTCTTTATTTACTGGGACATTTCTCGTGTCCCCGGTCGTGATATTGCTGGAACATTGCTAAAGTCGGCGTAAAACCATACTCACTTACTGACTCTCTCACTCACTCACTAGATTCCCCACATGGGTACAATGTGTGAAGCCCATGCCATTTCTGGTGTCCCCCGTCGTGATATTGCTGGAACATTGCTAAAGTCGGCGTAAAACAATTCTCACTCACTCACAGACTCTCACTCACTCACTCCCTAGGTTCCTCACAGGGGTACAATGTGTGAAGCCTATTTCTGGTGTTCCCTATCGTGATATTTGCTGGAACATTGCTTAAAGCGGCGTAAAAGCCTTACTCACTTACTCAACCAATCAACCACTCACTCACTCTATTTACCTGAAAGCGCTTCCCGGAATTTCTTTACACAGTTGATATTCTTGACCCCCAGTCTAATATAATAACTACATCTGAGGTCGACTGAAATAGTAACTGAAACAATGTAATAAAAAGATACAACGCTGTTCCACAACGATTTACACTTCCATGTGAACAAAGCCCGTGAAAGTTCATCATTAAACTCTTTAATAACACAGGTGGGAAAACCCAATTGTCCAGCGACGGGACACGAGCAATGGCTTCAAATGTGTGCCCCTGACACAGACGGGAGGAATAATTAGGTTGAGATTGCATTCACATCTTTATACGCTGTTCCTTTTCACGAGGGGCGGTGGGGTAGCCTAGTGGTTAAAGCGTTCGCTCGTCACGCCGAAGACCTGGGTTCGATTCCCCACATGGGTACACTGTGTGAAGCTCATTTCTGGTGTCCCCCGCCGTGATATTGCTGGAATACTGCTAAAAGCTGCGTAAAACCATACTCACTCACTCACCATTCTTGTTGGCAGAGCATAGAATCTCAGCTAGCATAGAATCTCTGCGTTAAATAACCTAAAGAAAAAATACGAAAACGATATTGTCTCTGCTTTGCTCCATTGTCATCGGCCACAGTTCGTGTACAGAGAATTTGGAAATGCGCATAATGAACGAAGCATTCATTTAAGTACTAACTTCCTTGGATTTTCATGATACTAAGTTGAATTTTCAAGAAAGGATGCTGAATTTTCAAGATAGTAAGTTGAATTTTCAACATAAAAGATGCTGAATAATAGCGTAGCGTGGCCCTAAGAAAGATGACATTCATATCCTCGATACGTTCAGGGCCAGAAGACTCGCTCGCCTTTTACGCGCTCGCCTGGGCTACAATAATTCGTGTCTGCGGATTTCATTTCTAACTTCCTTTTCCCCAACTGTGTCTACCTGTTCACAGAAACAAATGTTTGAATTATTGTCAGTTGTTGACAGTGTAACTATGATTTCAAATGTCTTTTCTCCTCTTAGTTCTGGTATGATTGTTATTCTCGTCTCTTGCCTTGATCGACACATCTTATGATGTGTTAGGCCACATAAAATACATATCTGTTTCTCATCACTTTTAACAAAAATGGGTAGATAGGGCGGTTAAATGTTTTTGTTTTTTTCTCGTTTTCTATACAATGTTAGTCAAAAACTTGGAATGCCGGAAGCTGAGACGGATTTCGGAAGTCTGTCGGCTTTATAAACGCAAATTTGTCAGTGCAAAAAAATATATACGAAATTCAGGGTGGGGCGGTAATGAGAAACAATATATTATGCTTATGTGGCCTTACTATCCATTGACTGGATCTGAATTTGTTAGCGTGTCAATTTATGTGTCTAAATTAATCACGTCGCGCCACTGTATGTTTGCCTTCACCACGAATGTTGATCAATCTCGTAAGTTTTGTCTGTTTTGATTTACGTAATTGATGCTGATGAAAATTTCGTTGATACCAAGTTTTCTTTATCCAATTTAAGGATTGCCTCGGTGGGCAATACAGACAGACAGACAATACGTATACTTTATTACCTTTAAAGGAATTCGTTTTGTATCACAGAGCTTGACAAAAATACAAATGGATAACATATAATATAAAATTATTAAAAACATAAAAAGAGATCAATATGAGCTTGAATATAATTAAATGAATAAGATGATAACTGGACATTCAACATTTGTTTAAAATTGCAATACTTTGAGGTACGAAAGACGTTCGAGCTCGTTTAGTCTTGGTGATTGGCACTGTATAGCGGCGGCCCGAAGGTAAAAGCTTATACTCTAGTTTTAAAAATAAACCGTGTTGTGTCATTAATGATTTGAAAGTACGTTGAAACTACTTGCCGCCCATAGAGAAGTGAAAGATTATCGAAAGTGACCCCGGCTATTTTACTGGCTGTATTTACAATTTGTTAAGTTTTGATTAGTTTTTGACTGAAAGAGACTCGAACCAGCACTGAGAAGAAAAAGTGAGTATACTCTGAATAAAAGTGGTATAAAACAACATCATAACAGATTGGGAAACATTAAAAGATCGCAATTTGATGGATGCGTTGTTGACATTTACTGTACAGAGCATCTGTTAACTTTGGTATTCCACGTTTACTTTGGTATTCCATGTATGTTAACCTTGGTATTCCACGTTATACTTCAAGGCATGCAAGACACGGGAAATGATTACAGGACCATGGTGACATATGTATCATATCAACACTGGTTAATAACTAAAGTATACAGGAAACCAGCGAGCATAAATATTAAATACAGGCCACCATTCGCTCTGCACTTGCATTTCAGAGTGAGTAAGTGAGTGAGTTTAGTTTTTACGCCTCACGACCGCACGGCTCCCACGACCGAAAGCTGTGATTACACAATGCCATTTAGAAAGTGGTCAGTAACATATGTTATATTTGGGATTACACTTTCTTAGTAAAGGTGCCTAACTCTGAGGGTGTGGGTTCGAATCCAGGATGGAACTCAACCCCAAAAGTACTAGAATCTGTACTTTAATAAGAAAGTGTAATCCCAAATATAACAAATGTCAGTTAAAACTTTTTGCCACGAATTCCCGATTACTCAAAAATTGCAAGAACTGACTGCGACTATATTACGAATTAGTTAAGAACTTCACGAACTGATTACGATTCAACTGCAAATTCTCACATTTGTCAATTCGTTTCGATTCGTGGTCTGTGTAGAATAGGGGGCATTATGTATCCGTTTCCGGATTAGCTCCACAGCCGGAGAATGAATTGTGAACCTTGAGTAAATAAACAGAATAAGTAGCAAACACAACAATACTCACATCTCTAGAAATTATGAGAAAAGACAAATCCATAAACACAGTATTTCCTGCTGTCAATATGCACACAGAATAAATCAGCTCAGGAGCGAATGTTCTTGCGATAACAATGTGCTTCTTCCTGTGGTATATCGTGACTTTTTTGTGGTTTAATTATTGTAGTGAGAAAGATACAGTGAAACCTGTCTAAACCAGACCGAAATAAAATGCCGGTTCAGACAGGGTGCCGGATTAGACAGTGACGATCATTTTCCAACATGGCTGCCATTTACACTCGTAAATCCAATCTGTATTTATTTACTGTCTGACACATGTATATGTGTGTGTATATGCACGTTGGGAGATATATTACTGGAGTCAATTATTTAATAGTGGATGAGCCAAGTTATTTTGGACACTGGAAATATTCATTCACTCTCTCATTCAGACGAATGTAGATATCTTCAGTCAAACCTAACCAGGACATTCGCCGGGGAGATTGTGGTCGATAATGATCGTACAGTCCTCACTAGTCCTCGTAAGTCCTCACACGTACTCACCAGTCCTTACAAGTACCTACCCGTCCTCGCATGTCCTCTCAAGTACCTATCCGTCCTCCCATGTCCTCTCAAGTACCTACCCGTCCTGGCATGACCTCGCACGTACCTATCCGTCCTCGCATGTCCTCGCTCCTACCTATCCGTCCTCCCATGTCCTGGCTCGTACCTATCCGTCCTCGTCTGTCCTCTCAAGTACCTACCCGTAATCGCATGTCCTCTCAAGTACCTACCCGTCCTCGCATGTCCTCGCTCCTACCTATCCGTCTTCCCATGTCCTGGCTCGTACCTATCCGTCCTCGCATGTCCTCTCAAGTACCTACCCGTCCTCGCATGTCCTCGCTCCTACCTATCCGTCTTCCCATGTCCTGGCTCGTACCTATCCGTCCTCGCATGTCCTCTCAAGTACCTACCCGTCCTCGCATGTCCTGGCACGTACCTATCCATCCTTGCATGTCCTCGCTCGTACCTATACGTCCTCGCATGTCCTCGTTCGTACCTATCCGTCCTCGCATGTCCTATCAAGTACACATCCGTCCTCATACGTGATCACTCGTCCTCTCTAGTACCTATCCGTCCTCGCATGTCCTCTGAAGTACATATCCGTCCTCGTACGTCATCACTCGTCCTCTCTAGTACCTATCCGTCCTCGTACGTGCTCGCATGTCCTCGCTCGTCCTCACAAGTACCTACCCATCCTCGTATGTTTTTACACGTATTCACGCCTACCTACCCGTAGTCATACTTCCTCAGACTACTCATCCTATTGGAGAAATAAAGATCATTCATTCCTTCATTCCTTCATTCCTTCATTCATTCATTCATTCATTTTCAACAAACCATATTCAATGCGTCCCTTTCCAGTTTCAGTGGCCGGATGACAATGACATCTTTTAATTCCAACATTGATTGGATTCAGTTCATGTTGGGATATCATGCTCCAAGCGTAGAGATCCCTGTATCGAGTTTCAATGCTGCTATTCAGAAATACAGATTCTGCCTTCATGGAATCGATATGTGAAAGCATGAATAATTCATTCACTGGGGTATAGTGAGATTCGGTCGCGTTGCAAGACATGCTATGTGTTGATACTGTGTTGTGAATATTTCTATCGGATCAATAACATGTATTTTGATGACTTGGAGCATTGCATCATAGTTACGTCCCTTGATCAGGGGAATTATAGATACGTTACTATTGGTCTGAGTCATTACATGATAGGTCCCTTGATCAGGGGCTTTATAGATACGTTACTATTGGTCTGAGTCATTATAAGATACGTCTCTTGATCAGGGGCATTATAGGTACGTTACAATTGTTCTGAGTCATTAAAAGATACGTCCCTTGATCAGGGGCATTATAGATATGTCACTATTGGTCTGAGTCATTAAAAGATACGTCCCTTGATCAGGGGCATTATAGATACGTTACTATTGGTCTGAGTCATTATAAGATACGTCCCTTGATCAGGGGCATTATAGATACGTTACTATTGGTCTGAGTCATTACATGATACGTCCCTTGATCAGGGGCATTATAGATATGTCACTATTGGTCTGAGTCATTAAAAGATACGTTCCTTGATCAGGGGCATTATAGATACGTTACTATTGGTCTGAGTCATTATAAGATACGTCCCTTGATCAGGGGCATTATAGATACGTTACTATTGGTCTGAGTCATTATAAGATACGTCCCTTGATCAGGGGCATTATAGATACGTTACTATTGGTCTGAGTCATTACATGATACGTCCCTTGATCAGGGGCATTATAGATATGTCACTATTGGTCTGAGTCATTAAAAGATACGTTCCTTGATCAGGGGCATTATAGGTACGTTTCTATTGATCAGCGTCATTATAAGATACGTCTCTGTTGATCTAGTTTATTTAATAATTTCAGATGCACTCGTATACACAGTGAGAATGACGGTAATAGAGATGGCGAGATGATCTCCTCTGATGCATGGTGTGTCGCTTCCATCACATATCTGATATGGTGCTGGTGATGCTTCTCCTGGTTCAGTGGCTGCTGTTGAGAAAATAAAACAAATTTAGTCTACATTTTTATAATGCAATGTATAGTGTGGGTACTTGCAGTCTTAAAGCTCTTCTAGCGTCAAAAGGGGCAGTGTGATAGCTTAGTGGGTAAAGCGTTCGCTCGTCACGCCGAAGACCCGGGTTCGATTCCCCACATGGGTACAATGGGTACATGTGAAGCCCACCCTGGTGTCCCCCGTCGTGATATTCCTGGAATATTGCTAAAACCCAACTCACTCACTCCAGCGTTTAAACGTTCCTAGTTTCAAAGCCAAGACTTTGGCCTTGGCGAATATGTTGTGGCCTCTTTCATGTTCAGCTGAAGAAGAAACCTATGACCGTGGGTTCGTATCTCGGATTCGCTCCAACCATATTTCTCAGTTTGCCTACACCATGCCCATATTCAGGGGTTTCGTGGATGCTGAACGCCTGAGACATGCATCACGTGATTTTCCTCCACGTGAAGCTGATACGCAGTGATGTAACTGAAATCATTTCTCCGGGTTAAATCAACTTCTATCCTAATGAATTTGTTCCTCGTCATTAAAAAATATACACCCGCTTAACCTTGAACCGTGGATATAAGGGAAATGCGTCGAAAATCAATATTTTAAATGCACGATTTCATTTGATTATTGACTGTTTGATTATTTGACTGATTATTTTATTCATTGATTCAGTAAGTTGAAAATGCCTGATATTCCACTCGTGAATGAAATGTTTGTTTACCGAACCCATTTGCAATCATCACCCTTTCGTGTGCACACAAAATGTGACGTCACCTTGTTTCGTGGATTACGTCGGTTATTATATATCACTAAGCATATTGCAGTAAGTATTGACACCTGGAAAAGCAGACGACGAGATGTGAGAAGGTTGGTGCTTACTGTGTCGTTTTACTTGACACTTTGTAAAAAAATAGAACTTGGTATTAGTGGCATTTGTGATCTTGGACTATTTATCTCAGTGCTGGACAATTAGATTCATGGCTATCCACGAATTTAGGTTACGGTTCTGTATACGAAATTGTGTCAGCTTCCTCTTGCCTAATTAGTACTAATAATTTCTATTGACGGTCGACACCGGAGAATAATCACTCTCAACTGTATGATGAAATAGATTTAAATAGGCGTAAATGCTGTAACAGTAGTGATAACACTGAAGGGATGCATGAAAACAGTTACTATAGTTTGGCATGAAATGCATGTGGACCCGTTTTTTGTAAATATCTCTTCATCCAATGACCCAATCGATCTTAAACTGTGCAAGTGGATGTTTTTTCAGACAACCTAATCACATTGTAAATCACCGATTTTATGCATTTGTATTAAAGAATCTGTCTATGTAACTGTCAACAAAATAAACAGCAGAACGCAGAATGCTTGCAGAGGGAGGGAGCCAATGACCCGTAACAGCGTCAGTGTTGGGTCATAAAGGTCAATGCACGTGCAGTTCATGATAGTTACCTGTGCACTGCACAGTGATAGACCGTTTGGATCATTCACATTGACTACTTCTAGCTGTCATCATGAAAGCTTATTCAGATGATGCTAAACGGTTAATTAGAAATGTGTTGAATATTTTTTAAAAAGAGAACAAACGTAGCAAACCGATTTATAAGGTGTCGGATTATATGAAACTACAACTTTTGCTCTTGGCATGAAAAGAACATCGTGCTAAAAATTGTGAAAAATAAACCCACAACCAATAAACAAAACCTTGTACAAAAAGGTAGGCATCCAAAGTTAGATTCTTTTGACATCAGGGTCATCAGAGATGTCTTTCGCCGGCTATTTCCAAAATTTAAAGATTTAAACCTACAGAATAATTCTCACTAATGGGTTTTGTGGTTAATGATGAACAACTCAGAGAAACAAACTCCGTATGATGGTTAACAGTTGACACCCACCTTACCCTATTCACGACCTGTGACACCTCTTCATATCTGTCACGTGCATAGCTGACCTACATTGACGAACGTTGACCTTTATGACCCAACACTGACGCTGTTACAGGTCATTGGCTCCCGCCCTCTGCAAGCATTCTGCGTTCTGCTGTTTATTTTGTTGACAGTTACATAGACAGATTCTTTAAAACAGATGCATAAAATCGGTGATTTACAATGTGATTAGGTTGTCTGAAAAAACATCCACTTGCACAGTTTAAGATCGATTGGGTCATTGGATGAAGAGATATTTACAAAAAACGGGTCCACATGCATTTCATGCCAAACTATAGACATGTTGTGAGTATGGTTTTACGCCGCTTTTAGCAATATTCCAGGATAATCATGGCGGGGGACACCAGATATAGGCTTCACATGTACACATTGTACCCATGTGGGGAATCGAACACGGGACTTCGACGTGACGAGCGAACGCTTTAACCACTAGGCTACCACACTGCCCTACAAAACAAATAGAATTTATGTCAAAGAATCCATAGCAACAATATAACTCACCCGAAATCAGTTGGTCAAGATGGCCGCATCTTTGACTCTGGTTCTTATCAACGCTGTTGAAGGTTATAGTCACGTTTCCGAAATGACCCTCGCGTAGCTGCAACGTTACCACGAGTGTCTCGTTCGCCATTTCGGTAACGAACTTACTGATGGAGATTATTTGAATATTTCCAACAACCAGGGCAATCCTTGCAAGCTCGGTCGAGAAGTAGTCGTTGATGTTCACCGTCAGCGTGATGACATCATCAACTCTAAGTGCACTTGTATTCCTATCGCCAGTCATGGTGCATGATGGTCCCTCTGAAATGAGAGGGTTTATCGAACCTTGAATAACACGATCAATTTACGAACGTCGACACAAGAGTGGTTGACTGTATCTCTATATTATTATTATCAGCTATATAGGATATTTGTTATAGGATGTAGATATAGTGTAGATATCCACGCAACTAGTGCATGCTCAAGTCGCTGGTATTTTCCCCTCGATCATTGGACATCAGTCTCAACGGCACATCGTATTATCAATCTCAACTCCCCAGGGATCATACAACTCTTGCAGCCATTTCGGCTTCTTCATCCTTACGAGGTACCCATTCACAGCTGGGCTGACTGGGACACATTGTCACAGTAATTGGTCAAATTTACTGCACGTTGCTGTACCTGCAACTAGGTGTTTGCACGTATTCTTGTGGCCACCATCTGGTCATAACCATCGGATTCGTGGGTTCTTTTAAGTGCACAGGGTTGTGTACTTTACACTAGGGGTTGGGACAACACCGAAAGAGTCTGCACACAAAGTTGACTCCAAGGTTTTTACACCTGGTCACAAGTGGGCTCGATCCCGACACATTAAGATCGCTGGATTACTAGCCTGGAGCCTTAGCCAGCTCGCCCACCACGCCCCGCACAGACTCGTAAAACAGTGCAATGACTGACAACCTTCTGTGGGGTGATGTATAATTATTTGTTAACAACACGTGTACTATTTTACGTGTTTCCTAGGGTAACTTATACCTACTTGCAATGACGACGTTACACGTTGTTGGCGTTGTAGAGTCTGCATCGTTGACACACTTCCACACACCTGCATGTGTCTTAAGTGCATGGGGTATTGTCAGAGCACTGTGACTGGCATTGAGGACAGCTGACTTGAAGTTTCCAAAGTTTATACACTGTCCGTCATTCAGATCGCACGAGGCAGCAGTATTTCCACCAGGTGTCGAGTAGGCGTGCGCGTGGGCCGCACCAGCTCCAATGCAAGTCAAGGTCACAACAGAACCCAGCTCGCTGATTGGTGGACAGATAAGTTCAGTTGTACCTGAGATTTAAATGTTGACAGTAAATGTACGGAGAGGTTGGAAAACAAGTAAAAGGTAAAAGCCAGCGTGTTGTAAAGACAAATAAAACCGCGAACCATATGTTCACGTTTCCTTGTATATGAGTGAGTGAGTTTAGTTTTTCGCCGCTCTCAGCAATACTTCAGCTATATGGCGGTGGTCTGTAAATAATCGAGTCTTGTATCCAGTGATTAACAGCATGAGCATCGATCTATGCAATTGGGTGAGTGAGTGAGTTAAGATTGAGCGTCACATTGGCAATATTGCAGCCATATCGTGAAGATAACAACTTAATTTATATCAATATTAAAATCACTAAATTTAGAATGTAAAAAAATGTCATCAAAGGACAGAAAAAATACTAGATTATCACAGGTCTTAATTCAAACCTAGTACGCATTCATAAAAATAGATCACTAGAGACAAGAGTACAATATAAAAACGGGCTATAGATCACCAGCGACTGAAGGTTGATCACCATACTAGGGACCATGGGAACTAACAGTACCTTGCTGAAATCATTTTGATTTTCTTTGTCTTATCCACAGTCAGATACTAAAACAATAGTACTTGAATACAGTGATCTCAAAATAAAATGCTTCATAAGTGATATAAAAGGAAAGGGCTTTGAACAATATGTTATAGTGGTTGTTTAAAGATGATTTGGAAATTGGGGTATTGTTACAAGTGAAGGCGAGATTTGTACTGGAATGTTGGGAACAAAGTTTTTTTAATAAGAAAGATAGCGAGGTGAGAGAAAGATACAATGCAAAGAAAAAATTGGAATATTGTTACAGAAGAATGCTAAATTTGTACCATATTGGAAACAAAAAAATTATGGATAGGAAAAATATAGAGGAAAGGGAGAAATAAAAACAATGAAAAGGACGACATAGACGTTTGTGTGTAGGAAAAAAGTAAAGATAATTTTTAAAAAAGAAAAAAGAAAAGAATTTAGAGTTAAAAACCAAGAAAAAGGGTGGACTTCTCCACCTCTCTTCCAAACCCAGCTATTATTCGTTATCATTGATATGCACATATATTTTTCATCATTCAATAAGGAAAAGAAGTTAGTGTATTGATTTGATAAAAATGTACCGGCTATGACAACCTCGTTCGTGCGGTATAAAAGCATAACAAATGGGATAATGTATAGATTACGGACAAAATATTTAACCTTAGTTAGATTCAAATGTAAATAGTAACTAATGTGAAGAGTCCTATCAACTAAGTTAGATTCAAATGTAAATAGTAACTAACGTGAAGAGTCCTATCGACTAAGTTAGATTCAGATTTAAATAGTAACTAACGTGAAGAGTCCTATCATCTAAGTTAGATTCAAATGTAAATAGTAACTAACGTGAAGAGTCCTATCAACTAAGTTAGATTCAGATGTAAATAGTAACTAACGTGAAGAGTCCTATCAACTAAGTTAGATTCAGATGTAAATAGTAACTAACGTGAAGAGTCCTATCGACTAAGTTAGATTCAGATGTAAATAGTAACTAACGTGAAGAGTCCTATCGACTAAGTTAGATTCAGATTTAAATAGTAACTAACGTGAAGAGTCCTATCATCTAAGTTAGATTCAAATGTAAATAGTAACTAACGTGAAGAGTCCTATCGACTAAGTTAGATTCAGATGTAAATAGTAACTAACGTGAAGAGTCCTATCAACTAAGTTAGATTCAGATGTAAATAGTAACTAACGTGAAGAGTCCTATCGACTAAGTTAGATTCAGATGTAAATAGTAACTAACGTGAAGAGTCCTATCGACTAAGTTAGATTCAAATGTAAATAGTAACTAACGAAGAGTCCTATCTACTAAGTTAGATTCAAATGTAAATAGTAACTAACGTGAAGAGTCCTATCAACTAAGTTAGATTCAGATGTAAATAGTAACTAACGTGAAGAGTCCTATCGACTAAGTTAGATTCAGATGTAAATAGTAACTAACGTGAAGAGTCCTATCGACTAAGTTAGATTCAGATGTAAATAGTAACTAACGTGAAGAGTCCTATCAACTAAGTTAGATTCAAATGTAAATAGTAACTAACGTGAAGAGTCCTATCGACTAAGTTAGATTCAAATGTAAATAGTACCTAACGTGAAGAGTCCTATCAACTAAGTTAGATTCAAATGTAAATAGTAACTAACGTGAAGAGTGCTATCGACTAAGTTAGATTCAAATGTAAATAGTAACTAACGTGAAGAGTCCTATCGACTAAGTTAGATTCAAATGTAAATAGTAACTAGCGTGAAGAGTCCTATCGACTAAGTTAGATTCAGATGAAAAATAGTAACTAACGTGAAGAGTGCTATCAACTAAGTTAGATTCAGATGTAAATAGTAACTAACGTGAAGAGTCCTATCGACTAAGTTAGATTCAAATGTAAACAGTAACTAACGTGAAGAGTCCTATCGACTAAGTTAGATTCAAATGTAAATAGTAACTAACGTGAAGAGTCCTATCAACTAAGTTAGATTCAAATGTAAATAGTAACTAGCGTGAAATGTCCTATCAACTAAGTTAGATTCAGATGTAAATAGTAACTAACGTGAAGAGTCCTATCGACTAAGTTAGATTCAAATGTAAATAGTAACTAACGTGAAGAGTCCTATCGACTAAGTTAGATTCAAATGTAAATAGTAACTAACGTGAAGAGTCCTATCGACTAAGTTAGATTCAGATGAAAAATAGTAACTAACGTGAAGAGTGCTATCAACTAAGTTAGATTCAGATGTAAATAGTAACTAACGTGAAGAGTCCTATCGACTAAGTTAGATTCAGATGTAAATAGTAACTAACGTGAAGAGTCCTATCGACTAAGTTAGATTCAAATGTAAATAGTAACTAGCGTGAAATGTCCTATCAACTAAGTTAGATTCAGATGTAAATAGTAACTAACGTGAAGAGTCCTATCGACTAAGTTAGATTCAGATGTAAATAGTAACTAACGTGAAGAGTCCTATCAACTAAGTTAGATTCAAATGTAAATAGTAACTAACGTGAAGAGTCCTATCGACTAAGTTAGATTCAGATGTAAATAGTAACTAACGTGAAGAGTGCTATCGACTAAGTTAGATTCAAATGTAAATAGTAACTAACGTGAAGAGTCCTATCGACTTAGTTAGATTCAAATGTAAATAGTAACTAACGTGAAGAGTCCTATCGACTAAGTTAGATTCAGATGTAAATAGTAACTAACGTGAAGAGTGCTATCGACTAAGTTAGATTGAAATGTAAATAGTACCTAACGTGAAGAGTCCTATCGACTAAGTTAGATTCAGATGTAAATAGTAACTAACGTGAAGAGTGGTATCAACTAAGTTAGATTCAGATGTAAATAGTAACTAACGTGAAGAGTCCTATAGACTAAGTTAGATTCAAATGTGAATAGTAACTAACGTGAAGAGTGCTATCAACTAAGTTAGATTCAAATGTAAATAGTAACTAACGTGAAGAGTCCTATCAACTAAGTTAGATTCAAATGTAAATAGTAACTAACGTGAAGAGTCCTATCGACTAAGTTAGATTCAGATGTAAATAGTAACTAACGTGAAGAGTGCTATCGACTAAGTTAGATTCAAATGTAAATAGTAACTAACGTGAAGAGTCCTATCGACTAAGTTAGATTCAGATGTAAAAAGTAATTAACGTGAAGAGTCCTATCAACTAAGTTAGATTCAAATGTAAATAGTAACTAACGTGAAGAGTCCTATCGACTAAGTTAGATTCAAATGTAAATAGTAACTAACGTGAAGAGTGCTATCAACTAAGTTAGATTCAAATGTAAATAGTAACTAACGTGAAGAGTGCTATCAACTAAGTTAGATTCAAATGTAAATAGTAACTAGCGTGAAGAGTCCTATCAACTAAGTAAGATTCAAATGTAAATAGTAACTAACGTGAAGAGTCCTATCGACTAAGTTAGATTCAGATGTAAATAGTACCTAACGTAAAGAGTCCTATCAACTAAGTTAGATTCAAATGTAAATAGTAACTAACGTGAAGAGTCCTATCAACTAAGTTAGATTCAGATGTAAATAGTAACTAACGTGAAGAGTCCTATCGACTAAGTTAGATTCAAATGTAAATAGTAACTAACGTGAAGAGTGCTATCAACTAAGTTAGATTGAAATGTAAATAGTAACTAGCGTGAAGAGTCCTATCGCCTAAGTTAGATTCAAATGTAAATAGTAACTAACGTGAAGAGTCCTATCGACTAAGTTAGATTCAAATGTAAATAGTAACTAACGTGAAGAGTCCTATCGACTAAGTTAGATTCAAATGTAAATAGTAACTAACATGAAGAGTCCTATCGACTAAGTTAGATTCAAATGTAAATAGTAACTAACGTGAAGAGTCCTATCGACTAAGTTAGATTCAAATGTAAATAGTAACTAACGTGAAGAGTCCTATCGACTAAGTTAGATTCAAATGTAAATAGTAACTAACGTGAAGAGTCCTATCGACTAAGTTAGATTCAAATGTAAATAGTAACTAACGTGAAGAGTCCTATCAACTAAGTTAGATTCAAATGTAAATAGTAACTAACGTGAAGAGTCCTATCGACTAAGTTAGATTCAGATGTAAATAGTAACTAACGTGAAGAGTCCTATCGACTAAGTTAGATTCAGATGTAAATAGTAACTAACGTGAAGAGTCCTATCGACTAAGTTAGATTCAAATGTAAATAGTAACTAACGTGAAGAGTCCTATCGACTAAGTTAGATTCAAATGTAAATAGTAACTAACGTGAAGAGTCCTATCAACTAAGTTAGATTCAAATGTAAATAGTAACTAACGTGAAGAGTCCTATCGACTAAGTTAGATTCAAATGTAAATAGTAACTAACGTGAAGAGTCCAATCGACTAAGTTAGATTGAAATGTTAATAGTAACTAACGTGAAGAGTCCTATCGACTAAGTTAGATTCAAATGTAAATAGTAACTAACATGAAGAGTCCTATCGACTAAGTTAGATTCAAATGTAAATAGTAACTAACGTGAAGAGTCCTATCGACTAAGTTAGATTCAAATGTAAATAGTAACTAACGTGAAGAGTCCTATCGACTAAGTTAGATTCAAATGTAAATAGTAACTAACGTGAAGAGTCCTATCGACTAAGTTAGATTCAAATGTAAATAGTAACTAACGTGAAGAGTCCTATCAACTAAGTTAGATTCAAATGTAAATAGTAACTAACGTGAAGAGTCCTATCGACTAAGTTAGATTCAGATGTAAATAGTAACTAACGTGAAGAGTCCTATCGACTAAGTTAGATTCAGATGTAAATAGTAACTAACGTGAAGAGTCCTATCGACTAAGTTAGATTCAAATGTAAATAGTAACTAACGTGAAGAGTCCTATCGACTAAGTTAGATTCAAATGTAAATAGTAACTAACGTGAAGAGTCCTATCAACTAAGTTAGATTCAAATGTAAATAGTAACTAACGTGAAGAGTCCTATCGACTAAGTTAGATTCAAATGTAAATAGTAACTAACGTGAAGAGTCCTATCGACTAAGTTAGATTCAGATGTAAATAGTAACTAACGTGAAGAGTCCTATCGACTAAGTTAGATTCAAATGTAAATAGTAACTAACGTGAAGAGTCCTATCGACTAAGTTAGATTCAAATGTAAATAGTAACTAACGTGAAGAGTCCTATCGACTAAGTTAGATTCAGATGTAAATAGTAACTAACGTGAAGAGTCCTATCGACTAAGTTAGATTCAAATGTAAATAGTAACTAACGTGAAGAGTCCTATCGACTAAGTTAGATTCAGATGTAAATAGTAACTAACGTGAAGAGTCCTATCGACTAAGTTAGATTCAGATGTAAATAGTAACTAACGTGAAGAGTCCTATCGACTAAGTTAGATTCAGATGTAAATAGTAACTAACGTGAAGAGTCCTATCGACTAAGTTAGATTCAAATGTAAATAGTAACTAACGTGAAGAGTCCTATCGACTAAGTTAGATTCAAATGTAAATAGTAACTAACGTGAAGAGTCCTATCGACTAAGTTAGATTCAGATGTAAATAGTAACTAACGTGAAGAGTGCTATCGACTAAGTTAGATTGAAATGTAAATGGTACCTAACGTGTAGAGTCCTATCGACTAAGTTAGATTCAAATGTAAATAGTAACTAACGTGAAGAGTGCTATCAACTAAGTTAGATTCAGATGTAAATAGTAACTAACGTGAAGAGTCCTATCGACTAAGTTAGATTCAGATGTAAATAGTAACTAACGTGAAGAGTCCTATCAACTAAGTTAGATTCAGATGTAAATAGTAACTAACGTGAAGAGTCCTATCAACTAAGTTAGATTCAAATGTAAATAGTAACTAACGTGAAGAGTCCTATCGACTAAGTTAGATTCAGATGTAAATAGTAACTAACGTGAAGAGTGCTATCGACTAAGTTAGATTCAAATGTAAATAGTAACTAACGTGAAGAGTCCTATCGACTTAGTTAGATTCAAATGTAAATAGTAACTAACGTGAAGAGTCCTATCGACTAAGTTAGATTCAGATGTAAATAGTAACTAACGTGAAGAGTGCCATCGACTAAGTTAGATTGAAATGTAAATAGTACCTAACGTGTAGAGTCCTATCGACTAAGTTAGATTCAGATGTAAATAGTAACTAACGTGAAGAGTCCTATCGACTAAGTTAGATTCAAATGTAAATAGTAACTAACGTGAAGAGTCCTATCGACTAAGTTAGATTCAAATGTAAATAGTAACTAACGTGAAGAGTCCTATCGACTAAGTTAGATTCAGATGTAAATAGTAACTAACGTGAAGAGTCCTATCGACTAAGTTAGATTCAGATGTAAATAGTAACTAACGTGAAGAGTCCTATCGACTAAGTTAGATTCAAATGTAAATAGTAACTAACGTGAAGAGTCCTATCGACTAAGTTAGATTCAGATGTAAATAGTACCTAACGTAAAGAGTCCTATCAACTAAGTTAGATTCAAATGTAAATAGTAACTAACGTGAAGAGTCCTATCAACTAAGTTAGATTCAAATGTAAATAGTAACTAACGTGAAGAGTCCTATCGACTAAGTTAGATTCAAATGTAAATAGTAACTAACGTGAAGAGTCCTATCAACTAAGTTAGATTCAAATGTAAATAGTAACTAACGTGAAGAGTCCTATCGACTAAGTTAGATTCAAATGTAAATAGTAACTAACGTGAAGAGTCCTATCAACTAAGTTAGATTCAGATGTAAATAGTAACTAACGTGAAGAGTCCTATCTACTAAGTTAGATTCAGATGTAAATAGTAACTAACGTGAAGAGTCCTATCGACTAAGTTAGATTCAAATGTAAATAGTAACTAACGTGAAGAGTCCTATCTACTAAGTTAGATTCAAATGTAAATAGTAACTAACGTGAAGAGTCCTATCGACTAAGTTAGATTCAAATGTAAATAGTAACTAACGTGAAGAGTCCTATCTACTAAGTTAGATTCAGATGTAAATAGTAACTAACGTGAAGAGTCCTATCGACTAAGTTAGATTCAGATGTAAATAGTAACTAACGTGAAGAGTCCTATCGACTAAGTTAGATTCAAATGTAAATAGTAACTAACGTGAAGAGTCCTATCGACTAAGTTAGATTCAAATGTAAATAGTAACTAACGTGAAGAGTCCCATCGACTAAGTTAGATTCAAATGTAAATAGTAACTAACGTGAAGAGTCCTATCGACTAAGTTAGATTCAGATGTAAATAGTAACTAACGTGAAGAGTCCTATCGACTAAGTTAGATTCAAATGTAAATAGTAACTAACGTGAAGAGTCCTATCGACTAAGTTAGATTCAAATGTAAATAGTAACTAACGTGAAGAGTCCTATCGAACTAAGTTAGATTCAGATGTAAATAGTAACTAACGTGAAGAGTCCTATCGACTAAGTTAGATTCAGATGTAAATAGTAACTAACGTGAAGAGTCCTATCGACTAAGTTAGATTCAGATGTAAATAGTAACTAACGTGAAGAGTCCTATCGACTAAGTTAGATTCAAATGTAAATAGTAACTAACGTGAAGAGTCCTATCGACTAAGTTAGATTCAGATGTAAATAGTAACTAACGTGAAGAGTCCTATCGACTAAGTTAGATTCAAATGTAAATAGTAACTAACGTGAAGAGTCCTATCGACTAAGTTAGATTCAAATGTAAATAGTAACTAACGTGAAGAGTCCTATCGACTAAGTTAGATTCAGATGTAAATAGTAACTAACGTGAAGAGTCCCATCGACTAAGTTAGATTCAAATGTAAATAGTAACTAACGTGAAGAGTCCTATCAACTAAGTTAGATTCAAATGTAAATAGTAACTAACGTGAAGAGTCCTATCTACTAAGTTAGATTCAAATGTAAATAGTAACTAACGTGAAGAGTCCTATCGACTAAGTTAGATTCAAATGTAAATAGTAACTAACGTGAAGAGTCCTATCGACTAAGTTAGATTCAAATGTAAATAGTAACTAACGTGAAGAGTCCTATCGACTAAGTTAGATTCAAATGTAAATAGTAACTAACGTGAAGAGTCCTATCAACTAAGTTAGATTCAAATGTAAATAGTAACTAACGTGAAGAGTCCTATCGACTAAGTTAGATTCAAATGTAAATAGTAACTAACGTGAAGAGTCCTATCGACTAAGTTAGATTCAAATGTAAATAGTAACTAACGTGAAGAGTCCTATCGACTAAGTTAGATTCAAATGTAAATAGTAACTAACGTGAAGAGTCCTATCGACTAAGTTAGATTCAGATGTAAATAGTAACTAACGTGAAGAGTCCTATCGACTAAGTTAGATTCAGATGTAAATAGTAACTAACGTGAAGAGTCCTATCAACTAAGTTAGATTCAAATGTAAATAGTAACTAACGTGAAGAGTCCTATCGACTAAGTTAGATTCAAATGTAAATAGTAACTAACGTGAAGAGTCCTATCAACTAAGTTAGATTCAAATGTAAATAGTAACTAACGTGAAGAGTCCTATCGACTAAGTTAGATTCAAATGTAAATAGTAACTAACGTGAAGAGTCCTATCGACTAAGTTAGATTCAGATGTAAATAGTAACTAACGTGAAGAGTGCTATCAACTAAGTTAGATTCAGATGTAAATAGTAACTAACGTGAAGAGTCCTATCGACTAAGTTAGATTCAAATGTAAATAGTAACTAACGTGAAGAGTCCTATCGACTAAGTTAGATTCAGATGTAAATAGTAACTAACGTGAAGAGTCCTATCGACTAAGTTAGATTCAAATGTAAATAGTAACTAGCGTGAAGAGTCCTATCAACTAAGTTAGATTCAGATGTAAATAGTAACTAGCGTGAAATGTCCTATCGACTAAGTTAGATTCAGATGTAAATAGTAACTAACGTGAAGAGTCCTATCGACTAAGTTAGATTCAGATGTAAATAGTAACTAACGTGAAGAGTCCTATCAACTAAGTTAGATTCAAATGTAAATAGTAACTAACGTGAAGAGTCCTATCGACTTAGTTAGATTCAAATGTAAATAGTAACTAACGTGAAGAGTCCTATCGACTAAGTTAGATTCAGATGTAAATAGTAACTAACGTGAAGAGTGCTATCGACTAAGTTAGATTGAAATGTAAATAGTACCTAACGTGTAGAGTCCTATCGACTAAGTTAGATTCAAATGTAAATAGTAACTAACGTGAAGAGTGCTATCAACTAAGTTAGATTCAGATGTAAATAGTAACTAGCGTGAAATGTCCTATCGACTAAGTTAGATTCAGATGTAAATAGTAACTAACGTGAAGAGTCCTATCAACTAAGTTAGATTCAGATGTAAATAGTAACTAACGTGAAGAGTCCTATCAACTAAGTTAGATTCAAATGTAAATAGTAACTAACGTGAAGAGTCCTATCGACTAAGTTAGATTCAAATGTAAATAGTAACTAACGTGAAGAGTCCTATCGACTAAGTTAGATTCAAATGTAAATAGTAACTAACGTGAAGAGTCCTATCGACTAAGTTAGATTCAAATGTAAATAGTAACTAACGTGAAGAGTCCTATCGACCAAGTTAGATTCAGATGTAAATAGTAACTAACGTGAAGAGTGCCATCGACTAAGTTAGATTGAAATGTAAATAGTACCTAACGTGTAGAGTCCTATCGACTAAGTTAGATTCAGATGTAAATAGTAACTAACGTGAAGAGTCCTATCGACTAAGTTAGATTCAAATGTAAATAGTAACTAACGTGAAGAGTGCTATCAACTAAGTTAGATTCAAATGTAAATAGTAACTAGCGTGAAGAGTCCTATCGCCTAAGTTAGATTCAGATGTAAATAGTAACTAACGTGAAGAGTCCTATCAACTAAGTTAGATTCAGATGTAAATAGTAACTAACGTGAAGAGTCCTATCGACTAAGTTAGATTCAAATGTAAATAGTAACTAACGTGAAGAGTCCTATCGACTAAGTTAGATTCAGATGTAAATAGTAACTAACGTGAAGAGTCCTATCGACTAAGTTAGATTCAAATGTAAATAGTAACTAACGTGAAGAGTCCTATCAACTAAGTTAGATTCAAATGTAAATAGTAACTAACGTGAAGAGTCCTATCGACTAAGTTAGATTCAAATGTAAATAGTAACTAACGTGAAGAGTCCTATCAACTAAGTTAGATTCAAATGTAAATAGTAACTAACGTGAAGAGTCCTATCGACTAAGTTAGATTCAAATGTAAATAGTAACTAACGTGAAGAGTCCTATCGACTAAGTTAGATTCAGATGTAAATAGTAACTAACGTGAAGAGTCCTATCGACTAAGTTAGATTCAGATGTAAATAGTAACTAACGTGAAGAGTCCTATCGACTAAGTTAGATTCAAATGTAAATAGTAACTAACGTGAAGAGTCCTATCGACTAAGTTAGATTCAGATGTAAATAGTAACTAACGTGAAGAGTCCTATCGACTAAGTTAGATTCAAATGTAAATAGTAACTAACGTGAAGAGTCCTATCGACTAAGTTAGATTCAGATGTAAATAGTAACTAACGTGAAGAGTCCTATCGACTAAGTTAGATTCAGATGTAAATAGTAACTAACGTGAAGAGTCCTATCGACTAAGTTAGATTCAAATGTAAATAGTAACTAACGTGAAGAGTCCTATCTACTAAGTTAGATTCAAATGTAAATAGTAACTAACGTGAAGAGTCCTATCTACTAAGTTAGATTCAAATGTAAATAGTAACTAACGTGAAGAGTCCTATCGACTAAGTTAGATTCAGATGTGTAATAGTAACTAACGTGAAGAGTCCTATCTACTAAGTTAGATTCAAATGTAAATAGTAACTAACGTGAAGAGTCCTATCGACTAAGTTAGATTCAAATGTAAATAGTAACTAACGTGAAGAGTCCTATCTACTAAGTTAGATTCAAATGTAAATAGTAACTAACGTGAAGAGTCCTATCGACTAAGTTAGATTCAAATGTAAATAGTAACTAACGTGAAGAGTCCTATCTACTAAGTTAGATTCAAATGTAAATAGTAACTAACGTGAAGAGTCCCATCTACTAAGTTAGATTCAAATGTAAATAGTAACTAACGTGAAGAGTCCTATCGACTAAGTTAGATTCAGATGTAAATAGTAACTAACGTGAAGAGTCCTATCGACTAAGTTAGATTCAAATGTAAATAGTAACTAACGTGAAGAGTCCTATCGACTAAGTTAGATTCAAATGTAAATAGTAACTAACGTGAAGAGTCCTATCTACTAAGTTAGATTCAAATGTAAATAGTAACTAACGTGAAAGAGTCCATCGACTAAGTTAGATTCAAATGTAAATAGTAACTAACGTGAAGAGTCCTATCGACTAAGTTAGATTCAGATGTAAATAGTAACTAACGTGAAGAGTCCTATCGACTAAGTTAGATTCAAATGTAAATAGTAACTAACGTGAAGAGTCCTATCGACTAAGTTAGATTCAAATGTAAATAGTAACTAACGTGAAGAGTCCTATCTACTAAGTTAGATTCAGATGTAAATAGTAACTAACGTGAAGAGTCCTATCAACTAAGTTAGATTCAAATGTAAATAGTAACTAACGTGAAGAGTCCTATCGACTAAGTTAGATTCAAATGTAAATAGTAACTAACGTGAAGAGTCCTATCGACTAAGTTAGATTCAGATGTAAATAGTAACTAACGTAAAGAGTCCTATCAACTAAGTTAGATTCAAATGTAGGAAATAGTAACTAACGTGAAGAGTCCTATCGCCTAAGCTAGGCTAACGTGAAGAGTCCTATCGACTAAGTTAGATTCAAATGTAAATAGTAACTAACGTGAAGAGTCCTATCGACTAAGTTAGATTCAAATGTAAATAGTAACTAACGTGAAGAGTCCTATCGACTAAGTTAGATTCAAATGTAAATAGTAACTAGCGTGAAGAGTCCTATCGACTAAGTTAGATTCAGATGTAAATAGTAACTAGCTTGAGAGTCCTATCGACTAAGTTAGATTCAGATGTAAATAGTAACTAACGTGAAGAGTCCTATCGACTAAGTTAGATTCAGATGTAAATAGTAACTAGCTTGAGAGTCCTATCGACTAAGTTAGATTCAGATGTAAATAGTAACTAACGTGAAGAGTTGTTACGACGTAAATTGTAATAACGCGGTAAAATGTAATAAACTGCGGCAAATTGTAATAACACCGCGGTAAAATGTAATACCGCGGTAAATTGTAATAAAAAACGCGGTAAATTGTAATAACTGAGCCGCGGTAAATTGTAATAAAAACTGCGGCAAATTGTAATAACTGAAACTGCGGCAAATTGTAATAACCCCTGCGGTAAAATGTAATAAAATACATTTCATTGCCTATTATGCAAGGAAACATTCATGATGCTAAAATGTGAGACTAAGCTTTATAAAAATCCCTACCCGGACCTTGAAAACATCGGCATCTCTGATTCATTCTACTTTCCAAAGAAGGTCGAATTCCAGCTTTACAAAAATCAAACCCCGGACTTTGAAAACATCGGCATTAATCGAAAACGGTAACAAACTGCGGCAAATTGTAATAACGAGCGCGGTAAATTGTAATAAACTGCGGCAAATTGTAATAACTGGCGCGGTAAAATGTAATAACTTCTCTGATTCCTTCTAATTTCCAAAGAAAGTCGAATTCCATTGTTTGTTTGGCTTCATTATGGTCAGATCCCATCACTGGGATGTTAAATGAATGGAAAAAACTGAAATATTTTGGGATATTTCTATCATTCAAACTGAGAGGCAGAAGCCGTAAATTCTAACAAACTGCGGCAAATTGTAATAACAAGCGCGGTAAATTGTAATAACATCTCTGATTCCTTCTAATTTCCAAAGAAAGTCGAATTCCAGTGTTTGTTTGGCCTTCATTATGGTCAGATCCCATCACTGGGATGTTAAATGAATGGAAAAAAGGCAATATTTTGGGATTATTTCTATCATTCAAACTGAGAGGCAGGAGCCGTAAATTCTAACAAACTGCGGCAAATTGTAATAACAAGCGCGGTAAATTGTAATAAAATCTCTGATTCCTTCTAATTTCCAAAGAAAGAAACTCGAATTCCAGTGTTTGTTCGACTTAATCATGGTCACATTCCACCACTGGCATGTTAAAAGAACGAAAAAAAGGCAATATTTTGGATTATTTCTATCAGTCGTACTGAGAGGCAGGTTCTGTAAATTCAAACAAACTGCGGCAAATTGTAATAACAAGCGCGGTAAATTGTAATAAACTGCGGCAAATTGTAATAACTGGCGCGGTAAATTGTAATAACTTCTCTGATTCCTTCTAATTTCCAAAGAAAGTCGAATTCCAGTGTTTGTTCGACTTAATCATGGTCATGCATTCCACCATTGGCATGTTAAAAGAACGAAAAAAGGCAATATTTGGGATTATTTCTATCAGTCGTACTGAGAGGCGGGTTCTGTAAATTCTAACAAACTGCGGCAAATTGTAATAACAACAAGCGCGGTAAATTGTAATAAAATCTCTGATTCTTTCTAATTTCCAAAGAAAGTTGAATTCAAGTGTTTGTTCGACTTCATCATGGTCACATTCCACCACTGGCGTGTTAAAAGAACGAAAAAGGCAATATTTGGGATTATTTCTATCAGTCGTACTGAGAGGCAGGTTCTGTAAATTCTAACAAACTGCGGCAAATTGTAATAACAAGCGCGGTAAATTGTAATAAACTGCGGCAAATTGTAATAACTGGCGCGGTAAATTGTAATAACTTCTCTGATTCCTTCTAATTTCCAAAGAAAGTCGAATTCCAGTGTTTGTTCGACTTAATCATGGTCAGATCCCATCACTGGGATGATATATCAATGAATGAAAAAACCGGAAATATTTTTGGGATATTTTCTGTCATTCAAACTGAGAGGCTTGAGCCGTAAATTCCTAACAAACTGCGGCAAATTGTAATAACAAGCGCGGTAAATTGTAATAAAATCTCTGATTCCTTCTAATTTCCAAAGAAACTCGAATTCCAGTGTTTGTTCGACTTAATCATGGTCACATTCCACCACTGGCATGTTAAATGAACGAAAAAAGGCAATATTTTGGATTATTTCTATCAGTCGAAGTGAGATGCAGGTGCTGTAAATTCTAACAAACTGCGGCAAATTGTAATAACAAGCGCGGTAAATTGTAATAAACTGCGGCAAATTGTAATAACTGGCGCGGTAAAATGTAATAACATCTCTGATTCCTTCTAATTTCCAAAGAAAGTCGAATTCCAATGTTTGTTTGACTTCATTATGGTCATATCCCATCACTGGGATGTTAAATGAATGAAAAAAACCCTGAAATATTTTGGGCTATTTCTTTCATCATTCAAACTGAGAGGCTTGAGCCGTAAACTCTAACAAACTGCGGCAAATTGTAATAACAAGCGCGGTAAATTGTAATAAAATCTCTGATTCTTTCTCATTTCCAAAGAAACTCGAATCCAGGTGTTTGTTCGACTTAATCATGTTGACATTCCACCACTGGCGTGTTAAATGAACGAAAAAAGGCAATATTTTGGGATTATTTCTATCAGTCGTACTGAGATGCAGGTTCTGTAAATTCTAACAAACTGCGGCAAATTGTAATAACAAGCGCGGTAAATTGTAATAAACTGCGGCAAATTGTAATAACTGGCGCGGTAAAATGTAATAACTTCTCTGATTCCTTCTAATTTCCAAAGAAAGTCGAATTCCATTGTTTGTTTGGCTTCATTATGGTCAGATCCCATCACTGGGATGATATATGAATGAAAAAAAAACTGAAATATTTTGGGATATTTTCTGTCATTCAAACTGAGAGGCTTGAGCCGTAAATTCTAACAAACTGCGGCAAATTGTAATAACAAGCGCGATAAATTGTAATAAAATCTCTGATTCTTTCTCATTTCCAAAGAAACTCGAATTCCAGTGTTTGTTCGACTTAATCATGATCACATTCCACCACTGGCGTGTTAAATGAACGAAAAAAGGCAATATATGGGATTATTTCTATCAGTCGAAGTGAGATGCAGGTGCTGTAAATTCTAACAAACTGCGGCAAATTGTAATAACAAGCGCGGTAAATTGTAATAAACTGCGGCAAATTGTAATAACTGGCGCGGTAAAATGTAATAACTTCTCTGATTCCTTCTAATTTCCAAAGAAAGTCGAATTCCAGTGTTTGTTTGACTCCATTATGGTCAGATCCCATCACTGGGATGATATATGAATGAAAAAAAAACTGAAATATTTTGGGATATTTTCTGTCATTCAAACTGAGAGGCTTGAGCCGTAAATTCTAACAAACTGCGGCAAATTGTAATAACAAGTGCGGTAAATTGTAAGAAACTGCGGCAAATTGTAATAACTGGCGCGGTAAATTGTAATAACTTCTCTGATTCCTTCTAATTTCCAAAGAAAGTCGAATTCCAGTGTTTGTTCGACTTAATCATGATCACATTCCACCACTGGCATGTTAAAAGAACGAAAAAAGGCAATATTTGGGATTATTTCTATCAGTCGTACTGAGAGGCAGGTTCTGTAAATTCTAACAAACTGCGGCAAATTGTAATAACAAGCGCGGTAAATTGTAATAAAATCTCTGATTCTTTCTAATTTCCAAAGAAAGTTGAATTCAAGTGTTTGTTCGACTTCATCATGGTCACATTCCACCACTGGCGTGTTAAAAGAACGAAAAAAGGCAATATTTGGGATTATTTCTATCAGTCGTACTGAGAGGCAGGTTCTGTAAATTCTAACAAACTGCGGCAAATTGTAATAACAAGCGCGGTAAATTGTAATAAACTGCGGCAAATTGTAATAACTGGCGCGGTAAATTGTAATAACTTCTCTGATTCCTTCTAATTTCCAAAGAAAGTCAATTCCAGTGTTTGTTTTGACTTAATGCATGGTCAGATCCATCACTGGGATGATATATGAATGAAAAAAAACCGGAAATATTTTCGGATATTTTCTGTCATTCAAACTGAGAGGCTTGAGCCGTAAATTCTAACAAACTGCGGCAAATTGTAATAACAAGCGCGGTAAATTGTAATAAAATCTCTGATTCTTTCTCATTTCCAAAGAAACTCGAATTCAGGTGTTTGTTCGACTTAATCATGTTGACATTCCACCACTGGCGTGTTAAATGAACGAAAAAAGGCAATATTTGGGATTATTTCTATCAGTCGTACTGAGATGCAGGTTCTGTAAATTCTAACAAACTGCGGCAAATTGTAATAACAAGCGCGGTAAATTGTAATAAACTGCGGCAAATTGTAATAACTGGCGCGGTAAAATGTAATAACATCTCTGATTCCTTCTAATTTCCAAAGAAAGTCGAATTCCAATGTTTGTTCGACTTAATCATGGTCACATTCCACCACTGGCATGTTAAATGAACGAAAAAAGGCAATATTTTGGATTATTTCTATCAGTCGAAGAATAACAAGCGAGATGCAGGTGCTGTAAATTCTAACAAACTGCGGCAAATTGTAATAACAAGCGCGGTAACAAACTGCGGCAATTGTAATAAAAAAAGCGCGGTAAATTGCGGCAAATTGTAATAACTGGCGCGGTAAAATGTAATAACATCTCTGATTCCTTCTAATTTCCAAAGAAAGTCGAATTCCAATGTTTGTTTGACTTCATTATGGTCAGATCCCATCACTGGGATGTTAAATGAATGAAAAAAAACACAAAATATTTTGGGCTATTTCTTCCATCATTCAAACTGAGAGGCGAGAGCCGTAAACTCTAACAAACTGCGGCAAATTGTAATAACAAGCGCGGTAAATTGTAATAAAATCTCTGATTCTTTCTCATTTCCAAAGAAACTCGAATTCAGGTGTTTGTTCGGCTTAATCATGTTGACATTCCACCACTGGCGTGTTAAATGAACGAAAAAAGGCAATATTTTGGGATTATTTCTATCAGTCGTACTGAGATGCAGGTTCTGTAAATTCTAACAAACTGCGGCAAATTGTAATAACAAGCGCGGTAAATTGTAATAAACTGCGGCAAATTGTAATAACTGGCGCGGTAAAATGTAATAACTTCTCTGATTCCTTCTAATTTCCAAAGAAAGTCGAATTCCAATGTTTGTTTGGCTTCATTATGGTCAGATCCCATCACTGGGATGTTATATGAATGAAAAAAACTGAAATATTTTGGGATATTTTCTGTCATTCAAACTGAGAGGCTTGAGCCGTAAATTCTAACAAACTGCGGCAAATTGTAATAACAAGCGCGGTAAATTGTAATAAAATCTCTGATTCTTTCTCATTTCCAAAGAAACTCGAATTCAAGTGTTTGTTCGACTTAATCATGATCACATTCCACCACTGGCGTGTTAAATGAACGAAAAAAAGGCAATATTTGGGATTATTTCTATCAGTCGAAGTGAGATGCAGGTGCTGTAAATTCTAACAAACTGCGGCAAATTGTAATAACAAGCGCGGTAAATTGTAATAAACTGCGGCAAATTGTAATAACTGGCGCGGTAAAATGTAATAACTTCTCTGATTCCTTCTAATTTCCAAAGAAGTCGAATTCCAGTCTTTGTTTGACTCCATTATGGTCAGATCCATCACTGGGATGATATATGAATGAAAAAAAACTGAAATATTTTGGGATATTTTCTGTCATTCAAACTGAGAGGCAGGAGCCGTAAATTCTAACAAACTGCGGCAAATTGTAATAACAAGTGCGGTAAATTGTAGAAGCGGCAAGTTGTAATAACTGGCGCGGTAAAATTCTCTGATTCCTTCTAATTTCCAAAGAAAGTCGAATTCCAGTGTTTGTTCGACTTAATCATGGTCACATTCCACCACTGGCATGTTAAAGAACGAAAAAGGCAATATTTGGGATTATTTCTATCAGTCGTACTGAGAGCGGGTTCTGTAAATTCTAACAAACTGCGGCAAATTGTAATAACAAGCGCGGTAAATTGTAATAAAATCTCTGATTCCTTCTAATTTCCAAAGAAAGTCGAATTCAAGTGTTTGTTCGACTTCATCATGGTCACATTCCACCACTGGCGTGTTAAAAGAACGAAAAAAGGCAATATTTGGGATTATTTCTATCAGTCGTACTGAGAGGCAGGTTCTGTAAATTCTAACAAACTGCGGCAAATTGTAATAACAAGCGCGGTAAATTGTAATAAACTGCGGCAAATTGTAATAACTGGCGCGGTAAATTGTAATAACTTCTCTGATTCCTTCTAATTTCCAAAGAAAGTCGAATTCCAGTGTTTGTTTGGCCTGATTATAGTGAGATCTCATCACTGGGATGTTAAATGAATGAAAACAAATGGAAATATTTTGGGCTATTTCTACTATCATTCAAACTGAGAGGCTTGAGCCGTAAATTCTAACAAACTGCGGCAAATTGTAATAACAAGCGCGGTAAATTGTAATAAAATCTCTGATTCTTTCTCATTTCCAAAGAAACTCGAATTCAAGTGTTTGTTCGACTTAATCATGGTGACATTCCACCACTGGCGTGTTAAATGAACGAAAAAAGGCAATATTTTGGATTATTTCTATCAGTCGTACTGAGAGGCAGGTTCTGTAAATTCTAACAAACTGCGGCAAATTGTAATAACAAGCGCGGTAAATTGTAATAAACTGCGGCAAATTGTAATAACTGGCGCGGTAAAATGTAATAACTTCTCTGATTCCTTCTAATTTCCAAAGAAAGTCGAATTCCAATGTTTGTTTGGCCTGATTATGGTCAGATCTCATCACTGGGATGTTAAATGAATGAAAACAAATGGAAATATTTTGGGCTATTTCTACTATCATTCGAACTGAGAGGCTTGAGCCGTAAATTCTAACAAACTGCGGCAAATTGTAATAACAAGCGCGGTAAGTTGTAATAATAGCTTTTATTCCTTTTAATCCCTAAGTAGTTGGAACTCCAGTCTTTCTTTGATTTTAACATGTCCATTTCCCACCACTATCAATTCAATTGGGAAACAACTGGAATAATCCTTTCTATTTCAGGTTTTAAGTTGAATGATATGTTCAGTGCTTAAGACAGAGGTGAATCGTAATGAAAATTATATGTATTTGCTACGCTACAAGGGAACATACATGAACTTAATAATGTGCGACTAAGGACATTGTGAGCTGACTTCAAAACACTGAATTCATAAATGCACATACATGTATAACGTTTTCAGTGAACTTATTACCAGCGGCCAGCTACTGGAAGAGAACCTTCAAGTATGCTGCCGCAAAGACACTGAATGAATGTTTGAAAAACTGTTCAAACCTACATGACTTCAAACTCATCTCGTTAGACTGTCATATTCAGATGACTAGTGCCTTCATATTCCAATAACAACGTCCAATTCAAGTGATGGACCGCCAATGAAAAATACACCCAAGTCATTTCCTGAAGTCGGACATTCATACTTACATTTGAGGAATTTGTAATGATGACATGTTCATCATGTGTCAACAATAGGACTAGATGAAGCAAACGAATGGTGGCTAAAACTAAAAAATAGTGTGTGTTTTTTCAACATGCCATGTCAATCCAAACACATGTATTTCAATACATGATAGTGGAGTCTTTTGAACACTACCTTTTCCAAAATACGTTCTTTATTGTGTACCACCCACATGGATTTTGTTCTATAAGTAGCCATGCGTTGATCCACCTGACATGACTCACAATTCTTCTGAGTTCTATTGCAACGCCGCTGCTTTTACCATAGGTCATTATTAGTCTACGCACACTTACAATTCTTTGTAGGGTGATATGTGGGCAGTAAATTCGCGGTCTCAAATGGAGAAATGACCTAGTATATGCCTGAAATTGATGTGAAACTTGCAAGAAAGATAATATTGTTTTGCATAGTACTCTGCCAGAAGACTGCTGGGCTATCTGTAAAGATAGCTCAATGATATGAAGCACAACTTCGTTTGGTAAGTCAGCAAATGTAACCTGGTCATCTTGTGAAACGTCATAATCGATTCCTTCCATATGACGATCTTTTCTACGTGAGATTTTCACTTCCTCGTCGCTACTATTTGGAGCTTTGAACGTCTCGTCTTGACATCTCATTTCCACTTCCTTCCGAGTCTAAAAGTTCCTGAACATCACATGGCGAAAGACCTCGTTCTTGTCGTGGTACATTATGCTCTTCATCGTTCATCGTCATGTCAGAGCCTTGTGTTGAATGTTCCATGTCTACAGAACAAGGACCCTGCTCTTCATCGCTTTTTCTTGACCCTTCCTTTGCTTTTCCCTTCCAAGTCAGAATAACTCGGACCATCAAATGGTGAATGACTTTGTAGAGAGTTGTATTCTTCATCGCTGCCGTTGTCATCAGACACTTGTCTTGACTCATCAGTGCCTATAGGTTCCTGCTCAATATTGCGGAGAATGCCCTTGTTCGTCGTCGCTGATGCTTCTTCTGTAAAAGCTGTGTCTTGGTTCTTTCTTTCTGTTTTCTTCCAATTCAGACGAACTTCGATCATCACATGGTGAATGTATTTCTCGGGAGATGAATTCTTCGTCATCACTGCTGTTTACACGATCTTGTCTTGGCATCTGTTGCTTCTGTTACCACTGGCAGCTGATCCTCATGTAGTTGCTGTACGTCTTGTGTTTCATGCAGCTGAAGCGCAACATAGTGTTCGCCTTCTTCTTCAGCAAAATGGCCAAGATTGAGTGTATCGATGGCTACACTGTGCGTGGGAACTATGGTAACAGTAGCATCGATGCCAAGCGATGAGTGTACAATTATGTTGATATTAAACATATCTGAGACTGCTTGTAGTGTTATATGGTCACCGTAGGTACCATCATCTAGCATACCAGATATGTATGTGTCCCATTCTTCACCGGTGTAAAGTTCCAAGGGGAATCCATCTGGCGTGTAGGGATGCTCAACGAGATAACTCACAACCTGCTCTCGAAGTGTTCTAAAGGAGCGGAATATACCAATTTTAGCTAAAAGGTGACACAAGGCTGCAAACTGACAGTTGCCGTTTCCTGGGGGATCATAAACGATGTGACCTTGAGATGCAAATGGTCTTTCGGTATCCAACAATGGTATACGATACTTAGATCGGTGATGCCTGCGCTGTGGTCTGGACGACGCCTGTTGCTTTCGTTTTACCTCAGCATCAATTGTGGAACTTGACAACCTATCGACTGACATCCATTCAGACGTGTGCTCCTTTCCTGTTATGGGATTTGTGAATGAAATCATATACATCGATGATTTTAACTTCCGTGCAAAGTACTTTCCCTTTTACAATGTACTGTTTCTTAGGGAGCCAGTTTTCCTTTTTGAACTATATTTGCATAAAACGTCGTCGCCAACGTTGTACACTGACGGGGGGTGTAGTCTTCGTTGTCTCTGCACACTGCGTCTATTTGATTTCTTTGTCGCGACTTTAGCCCGTCTTCTGGTCCGAGTAACATACTTACTTTGCCTCAATCTGTCCTTGGCATTAGGTTGTTGAATATTTTCATCTACAATATCAGTATTGAAGTCACCTGAATCTATTTCTAGAACATTGTTTGATTTTCTTCGAAGTACACTTCAAATGGACTCTGCCAACCTAAACATTCTTTCTTTTCATTATTCATTATTGAGGCATATCTTCGCAAATGTGATGCCCAGTTTACACCCTTAGTGCCCATAGTTACAAAGTCATACATTATTTTCCTTTTTCAGTTGTCTGTGTGATCTTTCCACCTTTCCTTGAGACTGGGGATGATACGGTCTACTGCGTATTGGTTTTGATTTTAAAGGCTTTTACAAAGTTCATTTACATGCCCCTTAAATTCGACACCTTGGTCCATCTGCAGCTTCTTAGGTGGACCATGTTCTTCGTAGATCACGCGCAAAGCAGTGGCTACACCCTGCTCTTCTTTGTTTGCAGCGCCACAAAGCCATGTATACCTACTGAATACATCTACAAGAGACAGGTACAAACTTATATGTTTTCCCTTTCCATCTAACAGCATTTCTGCTGAAATCTACGAGATCAACTTGATGATGTGATTGCACAGACTTTGCTCTCCACTGGTCTGATGATAGCTTTATTTGTAAACTTGGCGGTGTGAATGGAATACTTCTCTTTCGTCCGTAGCTCTCTCTCCGTATTGAGGTCTCTGTAAGTCCTGACATGGAATCAGCTGTCAAATGCCATAACCTTCTGTAGCCTGCTGATTTCTGACTGTGAAATGCATGTTCGACAACCTGAGCAACATCCGTTCGTTTCACAACTGGCTTCCCTCTGAAGTACAGTATATTGTTTGGTTCAGCGCCTATGGAGAGTCCTGTTTCCTTCTCCAGTACCGAAATGCATAATGGCATTTCGTTGACCTCTGGTTCTTTCGGAAACTGGTGTTTGAAAATTACCTTGCACAAGTGAGAGAATAGTATCATACGTTTCCTCGTCAAAAACAATGCGTGTATCCCTTGCCTGCCGCGTTACAGTTCAAAGTCGGGTAGCACAAGAACTGCTACAACGAATGCTCGCATGGTTGGAAATGTACGTCCGCTTATGAACAAAGTCGAGATCAGTCAAATATATATATCCTTCGCCAACAAAATTTGGACTACTTGGGCATCACTGGAAAAAGCAACAACTTATTTGTGAATTTAGACATACATCGATGCAAACGTATAAATGAAGACATATCTTTAAATCTAAGTTTAGATTTTATGGAACAAAGAATATAACTGCGTATGATTATACGGTATCTATGAAGTATTATTTAAGGGGTTAGCTTAAAAGACCGATGTAAACTCTGCGACATTTGTAAAACAATAATTTAACAGTAATAACTTCACATATTATATCATTTACGCAAACAACTTTACACAACAATGAGAAACCAATCCAGTTCAGGTCAATGATGGAAAACGTAAAGCGCGAAGAAAGTAGTTTCCTGGAGAGGGGTCGCTTGTGCATTTGTTGATGCATTAACGCAAGATGCTGCTTTGATGGCCAATGCGTGCAAGAGTCATGGAAGGTATGCTTTGTAAGATGCAAGGTTTTAAATGGAACTTTATCAAGCTTGGTTATGTATGTTTGCATAGCTTTGCGAGATTACAAACTATTATTGTTATTTGAGTGCATGTCGAAGAGAGATCAACATATGTTATATCAATATATTATTATCAAATAATTCGCTGTCAGTCTGTTCATTTCCTGAGGGAATTGTAGAACATGTACGGGGAGAAAGAGCTTAGCACTGTTGATATAGTAATTTTTTTGTAGCATGTTCCCTGCCTACTGATACCTCTCGCCTACACAGGTACTTACTTATGACACAATCAGAATATGAGTATATTCATTGCAATCATGCATTTGGTGTTATTTTACTTCTGCTCACTTCTATGTGACGTGATCACCTCAACTTTCGATATGCCACTGCTGTGGAACAAATGCATATATTCTACAATGTGACCAGGGGTTTTATGGGCGATTCATTAACATATTTAGTCACCAATTGTTATCAAGTACACGATACACTTGCCCCACACGCGAAGTCCTCTAGAAGCATGCAAAGATTTGAGTGAATTTGAGATTGAATGCTGAATTAAGATGTTCGGAAAGTCTGGAATTCATATGTTCGGTAAGTCAGGAATGCAAGTGATTCTACATTTATAATAGTAAATAGATTTACTCCCTCCTGCAAATACGGATGCTGACAGGAATAATAATCATTTGTAATATATAATGAAATTAAGCAAAATACAAAACATGAATAGAAAGAGACGGTGGATAAATAAAGAGAAGAATACGCTCATTAAATAAGACATCAATTATATCAAAGACACAGGCGTATTTTGATCTAGTTTACAGAAAGCGTAAGCTGACAAACATGGCAATGTTGCGAAAGAAGTGGTGCTGTTTTATGCTTGTCTATACCTTTTATGATAAGATGTATAGAGTAGAGACTGAAATAGACTTTTGTCTGTGTGCACGCTCACTGACTGAGTTTGGTTTCACCCCGTTTTTAGCAATATTCCAGCAACATCACGGCGGGGACACCGAAATGGGCTTCGCATTGTACCCATGTGGGGATTCGAACCCGGGTCTTCGGCGTGACGAGCCAACGCTTTAACAACTAGGCTACCCACCGCCCGTCTGTGTGTGCAAACATCGAGGAAGATGGTAAGACAGAAATGAACTTAATGAACGTTAATTCGTAGTTAATAAAGTAACGACACTGTCATTATGGGGTTGGATTCTGTTTGGTGTCGAATGCAACGTTTACTTCTGTATTTTCAGAAACGCAGCAATGCGTAACCACC
>NW_025765855.1:0-99110 GCF_003918875.1 Haliotis rubra | reverse complement strand
GGTACCCTTACATGTCTCAGTCCCCTTCCTACGAAATCGTTAGTGCGTCAAGAGCCCAGGCTTCGAGGGTCTGGTGGTACCGGTGAGACGTACGTCAACCTCCAAGTGATTGGAAGCGTGCTGCTAATAGATTCGTGAGAGGACGGCCCTTGGTCTACTGTCAGTAGTTGGAATGCCGCAGGGAGTAACATCCACTCTGTGGGTGACGGGTGGAGGGGCATTCCGGAAGAAAGCGTCGGCTAACCACGTTGTTTGTTCCTGGAATGTGGGAAGGCTCCCATCCGTCCTTCCACCTTCGGGTCCGCCAAAGCTTAAAAAGCTGGAATGTCAGTTCTAGTAGCGTCGATGATCTTAATGGAGCCTTGTAGACGTCCATGTAGAAGGCTACTGTCGAGCTGCAGTATGTGTACTGCGAGGAACTCGATTCTCGAGAAGGTGCCTAACAATGTTGACTGCTTTTATAAACCGCCCTGGAATTCCTGTTGGTTTAAGTGTGCAAGTGATCTCTTCCAGCGACCAAATCCCTGATGTGGTTTCTTCTGCTAGTAATGCGTTCCCCATCCCTGTAGAGATGCATCCCAGAAGAGATGAAGATTTGTACGCCGGCTCTTGCAAGTAAGTTCCGCTGTAGACATTCGACTTCGTCCACTTCCACAGGGGTACAACTTCAGGTGCTGAGGTATGGGAGATCTTCTGCTGACTAAAGAGAGCGGTCCCAGGTGTAGTTTTCCCTCTGAGCGTGAGAGAGCATGAACTGACGTGGGAGGACGTGTAATATACATTGCCGTTAATTCTTTATCGGTAGTGAGCCGTTGAGAGCGGCTGAATACACGCTTGTATTTCTGCCCATCGATCTTCGTGAACGTTGATGTTATTCTGCATGGTCCGAACTTTGACGCCTGTGAAACTGTATGTCCCAGGATGGCCTCTATTTCCGATTACATTTGGATTGACTCAGCCAGGCTAGCTGAGTTAGTAAACTGGATTCGTAAACCTGTAGTTGATGTCTCCAGTTGATCTATTAATTTACGAGCTTGAATCCCTGTTGTCCAGATAAATGGCACTCGTGAAGTCCTTTGTTGATGAAGACAATCTGGACAATAGCCACAGGGCCCAGGAAATTCCAAAGGAAGGGACCTTCCACTGATAGTACGGTCCTTGGATACAGGGGATCGTGAGTATTCCAGGACGCTGGATGCATCGGGATTTGCAAGTAAGGTCTTGCAGATCTATGCTGGCTAAGCGGCGATGATGCAGTTGGAGGTAAGGCAGACCCTTGAATTTGGTCTGGTTCTGTGCAGATAAGATGGATGATTGTGATGAGATGGAACTTCTCTGCTGGAGTTCTTCTTTGGTACAAGGAAATCTGGAGGAATAAAAGCCCGGTGAGAGGCTGTGTTGATCCAAGATCTCTACGGCATCTTTATTAATAAGGAGTCGATGGCCCTGTAAACTCTTGCTGCAAGCCAGGCTCGGGGTAATGATAAAAATCTGGGTGAGGTGACAGTAAGCAGAAGCATACTGCCTTGAGCTCGAATTCTGTATCCCTCCCCATAAAATTCCGCTAATGTAGCCATTGCCTAGTATTCTCCAGCTCTCCCAGTAGGCCGCCCAGACGTCCACCCACCGTTGACGGTTGTAGATGAATGGTTGTGCGGGATTTGAACCAGTCGTCCCAAACCTGATCCGGTAGGAACGCCTTCTGCCAGTAAATCCTCCGAGTTATAGAATGAGTGACGAAAAGAAATCCGACTTGCTAAATTCCCAACCGTGGATATTTCTTTTCCCGTGGTAAATTCACGACTAAAAACTGGTTACCATGCCGTGACGGATGACGATTTGTGTAAGCCTCATGGTCTGCGACGAATTAATCACCATCTGATCCTTAGAGTCTTGTAATACCCCTCTGACTCTGTCTCCACGTATCTCGCCATGGTTAAAGTAGTAAATACTTTAGGGGTATGTAAGTCTGACCCATGAACACGATGGATAGGGACGTAGAATATTAATCCCTGCTGATGGAGTATTTTCTCAAGGCAATCCGAGATAAACTCTTCATCCCTTTGAGTGGCACGGCAGCTTGGCAAAACCATCCGTTCTTGTTCCGACTCTTGTATATGCAGCCTTTGATTCCTAGTAGCTTCTAGATTCCTGAGATACGGCCTTGATCGGCGGATGGGTGATAAGAGTCAAAACCCCATCCTGTATGCGTGCATCTATTCGCTGATCGGAGTCCCGAGTAGGTGAAGATATGGGCAGCACTTCATCAGCAATCCAGGATAGTACCTCCGACGCTTGTTGTAGATAAAGGAGTTTGATTCTCTTCAACCCTTCTTCTACCATAGCCAATATCTCCGGAGTAGGGTTCGCAAACCCTGCAGAGGGCGTGGCTCTGGTAGTTGACGTCAATGCCAGTTAGCTCCATTACCTGGATAACCTTGCCCGTAATGTTGTCTACGAAGTCATCAGGGTTGAAGGCTTGCGTAGTACGCTGATGACGATGTACCATCCTTGCAGGGAGGTTTGTGAAACTGGCTGATGAATAGTAGTGGTAAGGTAGCGTTTGCAAACGCTAGCGGGTTGTCCATATAGTCTGCTGATGATAACTATCAGTTGATTGCCTCGGAGGATTCAAGGCGACCTGTGCATGTCTGCGTTGACGTTAGCTGCTCTGTTGCTCTGAGGGTTTGCAACCCTGATGACATCGTAGAGGCACTGTAAGGATTGGTCTGCCTGAACATCTTTACCTAGAAGACTGTGATTGGATGCCGATCCCTCCCTTGGAGGGGACTCTCCTAGATAGAAACTGCCATGTCTGAGTTCACATCTGGTGACCCTGATACATTAACAGATGTATTCATAGATGACATATATACCATGCCAATAATGGTTGTCATCCCTCCCCCAGCCCAACCACCCACACACCAACCAATTTCACCCTCCCACACCCCCTCCACCATTAAAACAATTGAAGGGGTGTGACAAACCATTATTGGCAGGAGTATATTATGACTTTTACCAATAGGTAGTAAAGACAGCAACTCACGATTTGATGACTGATAACCAACCCTCCCAGCGTGAAGCTTTTGTTATCACGCTGTACCTTTGTCTAACTTTGCGTAAACAAGACAAACAAATATTTATTAAAATCAACTGTAGACAAATTCGTGCAATATATACAGCGTGAATACAATGAAGTAAGTCGACAAGAACTGCAGACAGGGGTGAGGGTCAGCCGCTGAGGTACGCACTCAACATTGCTGACATGAAAGCATACATAATCATGCAGTCACCTGCAATCGAGTAAAATGGAATTTCAGTCAAATTTACATGAATAAATATATCGTATATGTAGTAGAATGTCTAAACATACAATCTACGGCACTAATTTGGATAAGTGTCTAAATATATAAAGGATATGAAGCCGTCAAGGGACCCGAAGTATCCGACCAACACTCCGCTTGGGGAAGAAGGAGAGAGTGACAAGAGCATGGCAATGTGCCGATCACGTGGGACACCACTGGCGGGAATGGTGAAGGGAGGCAACCCGAATGGGTGAGTGATTTTACGTTTGCTTCAGGGAGCAAAGGGATTCAAGTTTCCACAACCATTCGAAGGAAAAGGGAAATAATCATATGGCGAGTCAGGATAAGGAAAAATTCAATATATAGTACACAGCATGATACACAGTTATCGCCGGTGAAATGGTACCTGGCAGAATGTCCTTGCTACGGTTTTTCCGCGAGTTTTCTGACAGAAGAGCTCCCTCAGTTTCAGAGGCATTTAATTCTCCCTTCAGTTCAACGAGTTTCTGAAACAATGTAAGCACGATACACAGCCAGATCACACATGAGGTACAAGGATCTGGTCTACAGGGTAAGCTAGATTTTACATCTTTTATCGTAAGGACAAAAAGTAATTTTTTCTTTTGTCTTAGGTTTTCATAATTCAGACACGGTATGGCAATAATATCCATCTCGGATTTTAGGGATATCACAGGGCACTTAAATGTCTGGGGAACGCGTTACAAAACAAATCCAATGTCATGCACACAATTTCAAAACATTCTTTAACAGGAAGTCGAAATGGCTATTGTTTCCAAGAGCCATTCACTTATTTTGAATGGACGTCTCTTTGCAAACCCAAACCTCTCACGCCAGTAGTATATATGTTGCAGATGTTGGTGTACCTTAAAGGCAACACATTACCTCCCATTCTTTTCAAGATGGCTTCTTCTGAAGCCGAAGCAAGGCTGTCGGTGCAGAACCGGCTGTCAAACATGGTGGGCGTCATGTGTGTCATGTCGCTGTACAGCGCCTCCAGCACCACCTGGTGGAGAAACAGGTACCGTTCCTGGGGGCAGAAATCAACACTTAACCGTAGTGTAATAAAATTGAGGAAGACATGTTTGGGGAAACTGACATTATATAATAGTGCTATGTTTCCGAATAGGTGTCAAGCAGACACGTCTTTTGTGAATCAATCATTATCGTGATGACAATGAAGAGTGTTGCTTTATTTACTTACACCCTTTGACAAATGATGTACATGAAGTTAAGGACAATAATATTTTGTGAAGTTTGACTAATATTCATACTTCCACTGACTACCAGCAATACTTAGGGCCACCACGGCTATCTCACCTTTGTTTGCACCATGCTGACCCGGTCTGCTCTCATCTTGAGGACAAATTCGTGGACGTCCACCACTCCCTCCCGTCGAGCTCGCTCCATCAGGGCCTCCAGAGCAATAAATGTCCCTGTTCTCCCAACTCCAGCACTGGAAATATACATATTTCCGAGGGAGACGGTATACAATGTACCTTACGTGAGTATCATTAATGTAGTTGGTGTTGGCATCACTAACATTGGAAATCTTAAATAATCAAATTCACCACGGAACAATCTCAGTGACACAGTCTGGACAACGACAACATAAGATGGCCGAGCAAGCCAAGGTGGATGCCAGTCCAGGCCTCATCGTAGTCTGACGACGTTTATTTCATGACTCGTGTGTGCGATAGAAGTGGCTCATTTCAGCATGGTGTAAAACAGAGAGATGATGAAAGAAATCATTATTGATAGTCAACCAAGAATGTATATATCCCCCTCGAATATCTGCTAACTGAAATAGCCCCCAGGCGTTCATATCATTCAAGGTGGGTATGGTGTTTTTTATTCGCACACACGCGCACACACACATAGAATATGACCATATGATCCTTTTTTTAAATAGGTCATGTTGATAAGAAGAGGTAGGTGAAATTGGCAACCTGCAGTGGACAACGACGGGAGCCTTGCTGTCAGCCGCCATGGACCGGAACACCTTCCAGAACCGGACGAGCGGAGGGGATGATGGGACGCCATGATCAGGCCACGTGACATAGTGCAGGTGCATCACTTGACGGCGTTCGTTCAGCTATAACGGAAAGTAAGCTTCGTATTCAGAGAACATATCTCCTTGAATGGACACTGAACTCCTCTGCGCGCATGTATATGTATGGAGTGAGCGTTAAGCTCAGATCCAAATGTGTGGGGTGATGTATAACATGATACACAGCCAGGTCACACATGAGGTACAAGGACCTGGTTTACAGGGGTGGGGCTGATGTATAACATGATACACAGCCAGGTCACACATGAGGTACAAGGACCTGGTCTACAGGGGTGGGGTGATGTATAACATGATACACAGCCAGGTCACACATGAGGTACAAGGACCCGGTCTACAGGGGTGGGGTGATGTATAACATGATACACAGCCAGGTCACACACGAGGTACAAGGACCCGGTCTACAGGGGTGATGTATAACACGATACACAGCCAGGTCACACATGAGATACAAGGACCTGGTCTACAGGGGTGATGTATAACATGATACACAGCCAGGTCATACATGAGGTACAAGGACCTGGTTTACAGGGGTGGGGCTGATGTATAACATGATACACAGCCAGGTCATACATGAGGTACAAGGACCTGGTTTACAGGGGTGGGGCTGATGTATAACACGATACACAGTCAGGTCACACATGAGGTGCAAGGACCTGGTCTACAGGGGTGGGGTGATGTATAACATGATACACAGCCAGGTCATACATGAGGTACAAGGACCTGGTCTACAGGGGTGAAGTAATGTATCACATGCTAAACAGCCAGGTCATACATGAAGTACAAGGACCCGATCTACAGGGGTGGGGTGATGTATAACATTTTATACACAGCCAGGTCATACATGAGGTACAAGGACCTTGTCTACAGGGGTGGGGGTGATGTAAAACATGATACACAGTTAGGTCATACATGAGGTTCAAGGACCTGTTCTACCGGTGTGGGGTGATGTATAACATGATACACAGTTAGGTCACACATGAGGTACAAGGACCTGTTCTACCGGTGTGGGGTAATGTATAGCACGATAGACAATCAAGTCACACATGAGGTAGAAGGATCTGGTTTTACAGGGTTCTGGTGATGTATACTATGGTAACCGTCAGGTCAGATATTGCAAGGATCCATCCCGCCCAGAGTATCCCCTAGCCATTGTGAACAGTATATAAGAACCAGATGTGATATATACTACCCATCAAAAGTTAAGACTCACTTAAAGTACTCACTACATGTTATGTATATAATTTGGTTACATCAAAGATGAATTTCTACACTAACTTGGGGGAACCAACTGCAAACATTATGCAAATGAACTGCATGAGGATCATGCATCAAATTGCTGAAAAGCATGTGCAAATATCGTGCGTGTGAACAGCTACGTTTTGGTGTAAAGTTTTGTTAAGAATTCGCCAATTTTCACTCAGTTTCATCACTTATTGAACTCATGACAATAATCTTTTCAATATTACGAGTTTGTTTTACAATACTCCAGTTCATGTGTAAACAGTACCTATAAATAGTATGGAATATTTTGCAAAATCTAGTTTAGAACAGTTGACTGAAGTAGGTGGCTACATTTACACTAATGAGTCTAAACTTTTAATGGGTAGTATGAACCTTCTTGTGCTGTATGGTAATCTGTGTGATGCAGTAGTCTGGTCTCTCAGTGACCCCGTCGTTGGTGATGGTCAGGTCTCCAAGTTTCAGTGGACTCTTCTCCTCCGGCCAGTACTTCTCACACTTCACCTGGACATACATAAACACCGAGCTCACAACAACATACATAAACACCGACCTTCACAACAACATACATAAACACCGAGCTCACAACAACATACATAAACACCGACCTTCACAACAACATACATAAACACCCAGCTCACAACAAGATACATAAACACTGAGCTCACAACAACATACATAAACACCGACCTTCACAACAACATACATAAACACCGACCTTCACAACAACATACATAAACACCGACCTTCACAACAACATACATAAACACCGACCTTCACAACAACATACACAAACACCGACCTTCACAACAACATACACAAACACCGACCTTCACAACAACATACATAAACACCGAGCTCACAACAACATACATAAACACCGACCTTCACAACAACACACATAAACACCGAGCTTCACAACAACACACATAAACACCGACATTTACAACAACATACACATAAACACCGACATTCACTAAAACATACATATCACCGACCTTCACAACAACATACATAAACACCGAGCTCACAACAACATACATAAACACCGACCTTCACAACAACATACATAAACACCGACCTTCACAACAACACACATAAACACCGACATTTACAACAACATACACATAAACACCGACCTTCACAACAACATACATAAACACCGACCTTCACAACAACATACATAAACACCGACCTTCACAACAACATACATAAAAACACTGACCTTCACAACAAATATACATAAACACTGACCTTCACAACAACATACATAAACACCGACCTTCACAACAACATACATAAACACTGAGCTTCACAAAACAACATACATAAAAACGCCGAGCTCACAACAACATACATAAACACCGACCTTCACAACAACATACATAAACACCGACCTTCACAACAACATACATAAACACCGAGCTCACAACAACATACATAAACACCGACCTTCACAACAACATACATAAACACCGAGCTTCACAACAACATACATAAACACCGACCTTCACAACAACATACATAAACACCGACCTTCACAACAACATACATAAACACCGACCTTCACAACAACATACATAAACACCGACCTTCACAACAGCATACATAAACACCGACCTTCACAACAACATACATAAACACCGACCTTCACAACAACATACATAAACACCGACCTTCACAACAACATACATAAACACCGACATTCACAACAACATACATAAACACCGACCTTCACAACAACATACATAAACACCGACCTTCACAACAACATACATATCACCGACCTTCACAACAACATACATAAACACCGACCTTCACAACAACATACATAAACACCGAGCTCACAACAACATACATAAACACCGACCTTCACAACAACATACATAAACACCCAGACCTTCACAACAACATACATAAACACCGAGCTCACAACAACATACATAAACACCGACCTTCACAAATAACATACATAAACACTGACCTTCACAAATAACATACATAAACACTGACCTTCACAACAACATACATAAACACTGACCTTCACAACAACATACATAAACACTGAGCTTCAGAACAACATACATAAACACCGACCTTCACAACAACATACATAAACACCGACCTTCACAACAACATACATAAACACCGACCTTCACAACAACATACATAAACACCGACCTTCACAACAACATACATAAACACCGACCTTCACAACAACATACATAAACACTGACCTTCACAACAACATACATACATAAACACTGACCTTCACAACAACATACATAAACACTGACCTTCACAACAACATACATAAACACCGACCTTCACAACAACATACATAAACACTGACCTTCACAACAACATACATAAACACTGACCTTCACAACAACATACATAAACACCGACCTTCACAACAACATACATAAACACCGACCTTCACAACAACATACATAAACACTGACCTTCACAACAACATACATAAACACCGACCTTCACAACAACATACATAAACACTGACCTTCACAACAACATACATAAACACTGACCTTCACAACAACATACATAAACACCGACCTTCACAACAACATACATAAACACTGACCTTCACAACAACATACATAAACACTGACCTTCATACATAAACACTGATCACATACAAAACACTGACCTTCACAACAACATACATAAACACTGACCTTCACAACAACATACATAAACACTGACCTTCACAACAACAACATACATAAACACCGACCTTCACAAATAACATACATAAACACTGACCTTCACAACAACATACATAAACACCGACCTTCACAACAACATACACATAAACACTGACCTTCACAACAACATACATAAACAAACACGACCTTCACAACAACATACATAAACACCGACCTTCACAACAACATACATAAACACCGACCTTCACAACAACATACATAAACACCGACCTTCACAACAACATACATAAACACCGACCTTCACAACAACATACATAAACACCGACCTTCACAACAACATACATAAACACCGACCTTCACAACAACATACATAAACACCGACCTTCACAACAACATACATAAACACCGACCTTCACAACAACATACATAAACACCGACCTTCACAACAACATACATAAACACTGACCTTCACAACAACATACATAAACACCGACCTTCACAACAACATACATAAACACTGACCTTCACAACAACATACATAAACACCGACCTTCACAACAACATACATAAACACTGACCTTCACAACAACATACATAAACACCGACCTTCACAACAACATACATAAACACCGACCTTCACAACAACATACATAAACACCGACCTTCACAACAACATACATAAACACCGACCTTCACAACAACATACATAAACACCGACCTTCACAACAACATACATAAACACCGACCTTCACAACATACATACATAAACACCGACCTTCACAACAACATACATAAACACCGACCTTCACAACAACATACATAAACACTACCTTCACAAATAACATACAAAACACCGACCTTCACAACAACATATAAACACCGACCTTCAAACAACATACATAAACACCGACCTTCACAACAACATACATAAACACTGACCTTCACAACAACATACATAAACACCGACCTTCACAACAACATACATAAACACCGACCTTCACAACAACATACATAAAAACACTGACCTTCATAAATAACATACATAAACACTGACCTTCACAACAACATACATAAACACCGACCTTCACAACAACATACATAAACACTGACCTTTCCACAACAACATACATAAACACCGACCTTCACAACAACATACATAAACACCGACCTTCACAACAACATACATAAACACCGACCTTCACAACAACATACATAAACACTGACCTTCACAACAACATACATAAACACCGACCTTCACAACAACATACATAAACACTGACCTTCACAACAACATATACATAAACACCGACCTTCACAAATAACATACATAAACACTGACCTTCACAACAACATACATAAACACCGACCTTCACAACAACATACATAAACACCGACCTTCACAACAACATATACATAAACACCGACCTTCACAACAACATACATAAACACACCGACCTTCACAACAACATACATAAACACCGACCTTCACAACAACATACATAAACACCGACCTTCACAACAACATACATAAACACCGACCTTCACAACAACATACATAAACACCGACCTTCACAACAACATACATAAACACTGACCTTCACAACAACATACACAACAACATACATAAACACTGACCTTCACAACAACATACATAAACACCGACCTTCACAACAACATACATAAACACCGACCTTCACAACAACATACATAAACACCGACCTTCACAACAACATACATAAACACCGACCTTCACAACAACATACATAAACACCGACCTTCACAACAACATACATAAACACCGACCTTCACAACAACATACATAAACACCGACATTCACAACAACATACATAAACACCGACCTTCACAACAACATACATAAACACCGACCTTCACAACAACATACATAAACACCGACCTTCACAACAACATATACATAAACACCGACCTTCACAACAACATACATAAACACCGACCTTCACAAATAACATACATAAACACCGACCTTCACAACAACATACATAAACACCGACCTTCACAACAACATATACATAAACACCGACCTTCACAACAACATACATAAACACCGACCTTCACAACAACATACATAAACACTGACCTTCACAACAACATATACATAAACACCGAGCTTCACAACAACATACATAAACACCGACCTTCACAACAACATACATACATAAACACCGACCTTTTACAACAACATACATAAACACCGACCTTCACAACAACATACATAAACACCGACCTTCACAACAACATACATAAACACCGACCTTCACAACAACATACATAAACACCGACCTTCACAACAACATACATAAACACCGACCTTCACAACAACATACATAAACACCGACCTTCACAACAACATACATAAACACCGACCTTCACAACAACATACATAAACACCGACCTTCACAACAACATACATCACAAACACATACATAAACACCGACCTTCACAACAACATACATATAAACACCGACCTTCACAACAACATACATAAACACCGACCTTCACAACAACATACATAAACACCGACCTTCACAACAACATACATAAACACCGACCTTCACAACAACATACATAAACACCGACATTCACAACAACATACACATAAACACCGACCTTCACAACAACATACATAAACACCGACCTTCACAACAACATACATAAACACCGACCTTCACAACAACATACATAAACACCGACCTTCACAACAACATACATAAACACCGACATTTACAACAACATACACATAAACACCGACCTTCACAACAGCATACATAAACACCGACCTTCACAACAACATACACAAACACCGACCTTCACAACAACATACATAAACACCGACCTTCACAACAAAATACATAAACACCGACCTTCACAACAACATACATAAACACCGACCTTCACAACAACATACATAAACACCGACCTTCACAACAACATACATAAACACCGACCTTCACAACAACATAACAAAAACCGAGCTCCACAAATACAACACAAATAACATACATAAACACTGACCTTCACAACAACATACATAAACACCGACCTTCACAACAACATACATAAACACCGACCTTCACAACAACATACATAAACACCGACCTTCACAACAACATACATAAACACCGACCTTCACAACAACATACATAAACACCGACCTTCACAACAACATACATAAACACCGACCTTCACAACAACATACATAAACACCGACCTTCACAACAACATACATAAACACCGACCTTCACAACAACATACATAAACACCGAGCTCACAACAACATACATAAACACCGAGCTCACAACAACATACATAAACACCGACCTTCACAACAACATACATAAACACCGAGCTCACAACAACATACACATATCCAATGACATTAACAACAACATGCACATTTGAAGAAGAACACGTTTGATGGATAGAAAACTTTATTGCAATATATGAGATGTTTCTGGCTAGATCTTAACACTGTTATCAAGCAAATGATACACATACACATGGCGAAATATATATATATGAAGAGTATTTGAATTTATACAATTAAAGAGGTTGGTGTTCAATAACAGCGATTTGAAACTATGATCGTTTGTTAAACAACTTTCATCCTGAGTTGAATAAAATTCTCAGATTTAAATGTTCATTTGGCAAGGTAAAATTATGAGGATTCTCAATCTTATTTTCACTTTATTTGATTTACTTTTTTATCTAATGTGAAATTCATAGTTGATCGTAAGCTAACATATTCAAAGAGACTCATATCAACACACACACTAACACATTCACAGAAGCACACACAGACATTCTCAGTTGGTAACCCAGCTATACACCTCCTAGTACGTCGCACAGTATGTCTCATTGTCTGCTTCGAAAGACTCACGTCCACCATTACATGATATAACAAGAAGACATGGTCATCAATATCCCCCACCAGAGTTCTGTTCCTATTTGGTTCCTGTTCCTTAACTCCACCACAACATTCATGTCCTGAAAACACATACCACATTTGGCTTCCCTATCTGTAACGGTTACTGAGAAAATCTGAGCCATTGGGGATCAGTTCAAGAAACGCAGGACAAGGGCCATAACTCTGTCACGAATTGTAACACGATTTCCGTTTTAGAACACCATCAAGGCATTCATGACCTGAAAACACATACCAAATTTGATTTCCCCGTCTATAACGGGTTTTGAGAAATGTCATCATCATCTCGGACGGACGGAGCTCAAACCAATATCCCCCTCCCACTTCGTGGCGGGGAATAATGGTATATTTGATCAATTACTTGAATCATACAGATGAGAAGAAATTGACATTTAGATGTTTGAGGAGCAGTATCACCTTGATTCCCTCCTTGAGTCTGGTGAGCATGACGATGATGTCGGTCTCCTCCTGCCAGATCATCCTCCAGAAGTCGCCCACAGTCTTGGGCATTGGGCCTTGTGAACACACATAACACTGTTACTGTCGATGGCATAAAAAGTTCAAACAAGACATTCTTACGGTCCCATTACAGTGAATTATATCCCAGGACAACGTATTGACGTAACTGAATAAACTGGGGTCGCAATTTAAGTTAAGGTTATCATTAAGATAAATTTTATGAAAATTTAATATATTTTCAAAATTATCCGACAGGTTGGTGAAATAAACCCGACATATCTCCAGCATTTGTATTACAGAACACATCAGTAAGGACAGGTGGTTAAAACCTTACCTTGGGTTGCAATAAAGGCCTTCTTCTCCTTGTAGGTCTGTTGACAAGTGTCCAAACATTATAATTTAGACTGTACTTTCAACCCTCTCAGTGACTCTCGTATTGAGCAGGATCAGTGTTACCTTAGTTACTATTTTGTTTCAGGTTTTAGTGACTAATGTGAAGAAATGACTCATGAAGTAATCAACATGTCAGCTCAGGACGCTATGTTCATCTGGTTGAGGGACAAACACTGGCTCTGAAAGGTCCTTACAAACAATGAGGGTATAATCCATAAAGGCGTTACATGTTCATGTTCTTCTAACGTCTAAATCCCTATAAGAGACACATTGATTTATAACAGTAAATGCAACCTGTTTAAACCCAAACGCAACTATCTATACGTCGATACCACATCACATACCAGGTCACTTATTCCTTGAGACATTTCAGACATTGGAGATATGTAATGCGCAAGCGTTAAGGATAAGACAGACATACGTTGATGTAGTTGGCGTTGATGTAGTCGGAGTGCTTGTCCCTAGGCGTCTTCTGCAGGACAACGCGGGAGTGGTCATCTGGAAAAGAGATCATTACAAAGTGAATCGGTATTATTTTACGCCGCTTTTAGCAATATTCCAGCAATATCACGGCGGGGGACACCAGAAATGGGTTCACATGGGGAATCGATTCATGGGGAATCGAAGCTGGGTTTTCGGCGTGACGAGCGAACTCTTTAACCTCTAGGCTACCTCACCGCCCGATCATTACATACGGACCTACTGTTTGACTTTATTGCTACTATTAAACTGAAAAGCATCTGAGGTTTTCGTACACGTGAAAGGTCAATATTAATTTTCGTGGTAATTCACAGTATATACCGTCCACCGTTAAACAAATTAAAAGCGAGCTCGTACAGGGATACATGGCTTTGAATCTGTTCTTGGGCCTGTGTTCTGGGGTGGTGGCAGCTGTGTGAGCGTGGAGCAGACCTCGAGGCACTCTCTGGAAATATAGACACATAGTAACTACTTCTTCCTTAAACGTCATAGGCACTATATCACACCACGCTTCTCTAAAAATAAATAACGTATTACTCTCAATAATACTAACCATCAGCTCTCAGGGAAGCTACCATATATTTTATTCCCCAAAAATACTTCCCCCGTATTTTGATTACAATATTAAATTAAAAAGTTCGACTGAATTAATGCAAAGTTGCAATAAATCGACTCTCACGCCCTCTACCGGCCGAACATTATTTCAAGCGAACCCCCATATAGTTATGTCCCTTGGGGCGCTCTTTACGAATATCCTAAGCACAACTTGTGATTGAAACCAGTTTGGCAAACACCGACAACACCGCGTACCACTTTACATTCCATATATGGCAAGTGTTCTCTGTTTGGAAGCTGTTCGCCTTGAACTTTCAATCATCGATTTCAGGCAAGCCGTTAGGGATAAGTCTTTTATTGCATCAATATGAAGCTAAAGAGAGTCCATATGCTCAAATATATACTCATCGCAAAAAGTTAAGCAACACAAATTTGTAGTCTCATTACATTTTCATTGATTGAAATTGCAAATCTTGGAATGATGCAATAGAAATGTGAAACATATTTACACACGATTAGCAAAATGAAATGATACTGAGGAATAATCGACTTACGAATCATCAAAAGCATGTACCCGTGAAAGAGTTGTGTACAATGTGCTGCATTGATGGAATAAAATGTTAACATTAAGGTTCAAGTCAGTTTTGGGGACAGTGAAGCAGTGTTCAGTAAAGCGTATGAGCGCCATGAGCACAAATGCAGGCTTCTACACGTCTTTGCATTGACCAAATGAACCTTTAAAGTTGATGTTGTGGAATGTTCTGCCGTTATCTCTGTAACGCCTGCTCAAGGTCATCCAGAGTCTGGGGGTGAACATTGAGACCGTGAACACGACTTCCAATAATGTCCCAAGCATGTTCAATGGGATTAAGGTCAAGTGATCTTGCAGGCCAGTACATATGTGTGACGTTATTGATCTAAACAACATCGTTAACAACTCTTTCTCGGGCACTATCATCCATGGACGGGCATTATCATCCATAAAATTGAAGTTAGAATCCGCTTGTTGTACCAGAGGAATGATTACAGGTAGGTTTACACCGATCAGGGTGCATGTGTGAAGAGTGGAGCACATTCATGCCACACATTTCGCATGTTCTTTCTGAGGGTGGTTGTGTTTCGGTGATGTTGTCAGTGTTATCAGATAAATCAATTTGACAGTCCCTAAAGGTTATGTATTCTTTGAATATTTACCTTTCAGTAACACTGAAATTACACTGAAAATACTTGTTGCTTATTTTTTGTGAGGAGTATATATAATATAGACCAAAATATTGTCGAAAATGTGTGACATTGTGCCTTTAAGCTACAGTATATGGAATATATACAGATGTACGATAAAAAAAAACGACGTGCACCAATACGTACGCAGCTTCAAAAACGAAGCCATCAATATTTGAGATGTAGTTTGGACATTGTCTGTGACGGGACAGATGCAGCATGAAGGTACCCACATTACATTATGGAAATACTCAAATGCTCTTCGAGTATTTTTGACACATTATGTCTAGTGGATGCAGCAAGATATGGGATTATCACTTAATAATGCCGCAGACACCAATATATATTTTGGAGCAAAGTAAATGTCGGTTTTAGGAGGAAATATACGCCACTACTGTTCACCAGAAGGATATATAAAAGACACCTTACTGTAGAAATAATTAAATAAAAAGGTACAATTCTACGTACCCCATACTCGGACACAAACTTGTCTTCTCTCTTGGCGATGTATTCTCGAAGCTCAGCTACCTTCACCTTGGTCAGTTCCACGTTGACATAAATGCCGTCTGCATCCCTTCATCCGACACGGCCCCCTTCACCTTAAGAATCACAGAATATCACTGCTGCCGCTATCTATAGGATAGTGGCTGATCAGGAAATATTTTGGGTTTACCTTCTAGCAGTGACTACCCGTGAAGATCCGGGGTAGAATAGGTCTTCAGCAACCCGTGCTTGCCACAAAAGGCGACTATGCGTGTCGTAAGAGGCATCTAACGGGATCAAGTGGTCAGGCTCGTTGATTTGGTTGACACATGTCATCGGTTCCAATTGCGCAGATCGATGTTCATGATGTTGATCACTGGATTGTCTGGTCCAGACTCTATTATTTACAGACGGCGCCATATAGCTGGAATATTGCTGAGTGCAGCGTAAAACTAAACTCACTCGCTCATTCTAGAAGTGACAACATGCAGTCCAAGTTTGATCCATGCGGTTGGTGACCGCCTCCGTGGTGTAGTGGTTAGAGCGTCCGCCCGGAGAGCGGAAGATCGCGGGTTTCGATCCCCTGACCGCGTCATACCAAAAGATGTTAAAATATGGTACTTGTTGGTCCCTGTCTGGCGCTCGGCATTAATGGGTACAACAAACACTGGTCGGCTCGGAGTCAGTATAATGTGACTGAGTGGGGTATTCATGCTTCACTGCGGCATGGTATCTCAGTGGGCTAGCACTATAAAACCAGCTTAAGTCAGGGCTAGTACAAGCAGCCACACATACACATACACACGCATGCACGTCGTCATATGAGCGAAACATTATCAAGCACGACGTTAAACTCAATTTCACCTCACCTCACCATGCGGTTGGTTGTTTTCTAAAGCTGCACTGACGGCGGTCTGTATACAATCGAGTCTGGACAGACAATCCAGAGATCAACATCATAAGCATCGATCTAAGCCACTGGGATACAATGACATGTGTCAACCAAGTCATCGAGCCTGACCACCCGGTCTCGTAAGTCGCCTCTTATAACAAGCATGAGTGGCTGAATCCGAATCTTCGCGGGTCCTGGTCCATGGGGCATCAAATGGATGTCAGAAGGTGACCAATAACATGCGGAGAAATACATTAACCCTTGGACATAAAGACAATGAGTGGACAATGAGTGGAAAGTGAGCCCAGTGCCTGGATGAAGAACCAGTGATCTACACAAGAGTCAAATTCATCACCATTTCAATCCATGTAAATGTGAACTGGTGCATCGGGACAGGGTCTATTACATCACTATTGGTATGGAATGGCCCTTACTGTGAGACTCAACATTATATATAACTTTATTCAGTAGAAAGGCCACAGGCCCATGTACAATATCTATTACAATACTAAAGGTATGATGTGCACAACAACTAGAACATATTTATGATAATATATATTCACAATAATAATGCGCTACATCGCATACTTGTATTACACACAATGGTTCAAGTCTTGTTGATTTTATATTGGCGTCGACCAGTTGTTTTTACTTGATTAAGGATATGTTTGTCCACTCGCGGTCAGACTCTGACCACCTGCCTCTATCGTGCATTGTAGAGGTATCCGTCGAGGATTGTGGTGATAACTCGCTAGTAACCAGTGTTCGTCATGTAGAGTGTGAAAAACTCGTAAAGTTCAGGTGGAATAATGGTGGTTTAGACAAGTTCAATGAGTCTGTAGCGTCTAGTACAGCGAGTTGTATATTAGATGAGTTTCTTGATCTCGTCTATTCTGATATCAATGGTGCCACCGAGAAACTTGTTGAGTTTCTCCGCTTTGTGGGAAGTCACTTTCAATGTCGTGATGTTCAGATCCCGAAATCAAAGAATATTCAACCTAATTGGTTTGATGAAGAATGCGAAAGTTCAAAAAAATATAAGTTCTACTGGCTTAATATGTTCCGCAAATGCAGATCAAATGAAAATCTAAACAGATACATTGAAGCAAAGAGACACTTTCGCCTCTTGTGTAGAAATAAAAGTAGAATGTTTAACGGTGGTATTGCTGATGAGATTCAGAGTGCAGCTAAAAGTGGTGACTGTAAGAAGTTCTGGCATAAGATAAAATCTCTACTGAACAATTGTAATGAAAATAACACAATTACGGCAGATAAGTGGGTGACATATTTTAAGAACTTGTTAAACCCGACGTGTCGGGAAACAAATGTTGAGTTCAATGAGAATGTTGACGCATTTTTGACACAGCATGATTACTGTGCGGACTGTAACAATACTGACTTTTATCTGCACCAATTACCAGAACAGAAATAGAAAATGCAATCAAAGTTTTAAAATCTGGTAAATCCCCAGGTATTGATGGAACACCACCCGAATTCTTCAAACATGCTCAATGCATACTTCCCTACCTAGAAATATTGTTTAATGCTATACTGGACAGCAGCATTTTCCTGATATCTGGAATGTTGGCTTTGATCATTCCACTCTATAAAAAAGGAAGCACTCACGAACCAAATAACTATCGTGGAATCTCTTTGCTGAATGTAATGGGGAAAATATTCACTTCTATCCTCGAAGTCAGAATCCGTATCTGGTTAGATTTAAACGATATACTACATGAATGTCAAGCAGGGTTTAGGCCCGATTACTCATCAGCTGATAATATGTTCGTTCTGCAAGCTCTATGCCAAAAGTATTTAAGAAAACGTAGACATCGGTTTTACGCAGCTTTCATTGACTTTCGGAAGGCCTTTGATTATATAGACAGAAACAAGCTTTTATATGCTCTTATCTCCAAAGGTATGCATGGGAAAATAATACGAATCCTCAAAAACATGTATGATAAGGTATCTGCTTGTGTGAAAATATCTAGTGTACGAACAGAAGTATTCTCGACAACATCTGACTACGACAAGGATGTATTCTCAGTCCTGTTCTGTTCATTTTCTTTATCAACGAATTAGTAGATGAAATGAATGCATGTGGCCTACGTGGAATATTTGTGAAAAATGGTATGAATGATATACTTTTATTGTTATTCGCAGATGACGTCACTCTCATTGATGACACAGTAATAGGTTTACAAAAAGCTGGATACATTAAAATCATTTTGTATCAAATGGGGTCTAGAAGTTAACTTAGATAAATCCTGCATTATTGTTTTCAGGAATGGTGGCTATCTTCGAAATAACGAAAAATGGCTTTATGATGGTACAAACATGAAGGTTTTATCTCATTATAAATATCTTGGCATTGTTTTCACATCAAAATTGTACTGGTCTAAAGCATGTGAAACATTAGCTTTTACAAGCTAGGAAGGCTTCATTTCCGATATTTTCTCTTTTCAGAACTTATCAAAATATCTCTTTGAATGTGGCATCTACTATATTTGATAGCAAAATTGCAACTGATTCTGCTTTATGGTGCAGAAATATGGGGTTTACCTATCGTGCAAACATTGAAAAATACAAAGTTATTATTTCAAAAGATATCTTCGTGTCAGCAAAACTGTATCTTCAAATATTGTACTCGGTGAAACAGGTAGAAGCCATCTTTGTGTACAGTATTTCACCCGTTGTATAAAGTACTGGTGTAGACTCCTGAATATGGAAAGTTATCGTATTCCAAAGGCATGTTATGAAATGTTAAAAACATACGACGACAATGGTGGTCGCAACTGGGTATCCCATGTACGTTTACTTTTATTTCACTCTGGGTTTTCTTTTGTGTGGTTATCGCAAGATTGTGGCGATGTAACAAGTTTTATAAGTGTTTTAAACAGAGATGTAAAGATATAGATATACAGAATTGGTATGCAAAAATCACTTCTTCATCATTCTTAAATCATTACTCATCATATAAATCTGTACTTGAACCGGAAAAATATATATCAGAGTTTTGCTATGATAAAGATCTCTTACGAGTTTTATTTAAATTCAGATGCATGAGTCATAAACTTAAAATTCAACACAAACTGTTTTAATAAGGTAAATGCTGATTCCATTAAATGTGATAAATGTAATTGTAATTGGATACAAGATGAGTATCATTTCTTACTCGTATGTCCATTTTATTCACAACAACGCTCTTTGTACATTCCTGACTTTTATATTAGAATAAAATGAACCTCATCTTCTAAAATGTTCTTACAAAATGGACAAAATCTTAATTCTCTTGGGATATTATTTCTTCTGCCTGTATTCTTCATAATATTTAATTCACCGAATCTTAAAAGTGATAAAAACCTTCTTAAATCTTTGTTATATAATGTTGACAACTATGATTCCATATTAAACGTACTTTTGACACATGAATAGAACTCTAAATTAGAATGTTCATTTAACTTAGAAACTATACACTGGATGTTTTAAATATTTAACTCATTGAGAAAACTGTTTAAAAAATAGCAGTGCCCACATAAAGCTAATAAATAACTTTGTCACCATGACGCATAACAGGTATTTATACAGTTACGTGACTATAGTCAGAGGTCCAGGACACATTCATCAGGGCTGTACGGGGTATTTATACCGTTACATCACTATAGTCAGCGGTTCAAGACACATTCATCAGGGCTGTACGAGGTATTTATACTGTTACATGACTAACGTCAGAGGTTCAGGACACATTCATCAGGGCTGTACGAGGTAATTATACTGTTACATGACTAACGTCAGAGGTTTAGGACACATTCATCAGGGCTGTGCGAGGTATTTATACTCTTACATGACTATAGTCAGAGGTTTAGGACACATTCATCAGGGCTGTACGAGGTATTTATACTGTTACATGACTAACGTCAGAGGTTTAGGACACATTCATCAGGGCTGTACGAGGTATTTATACTCTTACATGACTAACGTCAGAGGTTCAGGACACATTCATCAGGGCTGTACGGGTATTTATACTGTTACGTGACTCTAGTCAGAGGTTCAGGACACATTCATCAGGGCTGTACGGGGTAATTATACTGTTACGTGACTAACGTCAGAGGCTCAGGACACATTCATCAGGGCTGTACGAGGTAATTATACTGTTACATGACTAACGTCAGAGGTTTAGGACGCATTCATCAGGGCTGTACGAGGTATTTATACTCTTACATGACTATAGTCAGAGGTTTAGGACACATTCATCAGGGGTACACATTCATCAGGGCTGTACGAGGTATTTATACTGTTACATGACTAACGTCAGAGGTTTAGGACGCATTCATCAGGGCTGTACGAGGTATTTATACTGTTACACGACTATAGTCAGAGGTTTAGGACACATTCATCAGGGCTGTACGAGGTATTTATACTCTTACATGACTAACGTCAGAGGTTCAGGACACATTCATCAGGGCTGTACGAGGTATTCATACTGTTACATGACTAACGTCGGAGGTTTAGGACGCATTCATCAGGGCTGTTCGAGGTATTTATACTCTTACATGACTAACGTCAGAGGTTCAGGACACATTCATCAGGGCTGTACGAGGTATTTATACTGTTACATGACTAACGTCGGAGGTTTAGGACGCATTCATCAGGGCTGTACGAGGTATTTATACTGTTACATGACTAACGTCAGAGGTTCAGGACACATTCATCAGGGCTGTACGAGGTATTTATACTGTTACATGACTAACGTCAGAGGTTCAGGACACATTCATCAGGGCTGTACGAGGTACTAATAGCGCTACATGACTAACGTCAGAGTTTCAGGTTACATTGTCAAAAATTAGTTAGTGAGTGGTTTTACGCCGCTTTAGCGATATTCAGAAATTGGCTTCAGACAGTGTAACCATGTGGGGAATCAAACTCAGGTCTTCAGCGTGGCGATTTAACCATTAGGCTACCCCACCACCCCGTGTCAACACTGTAGGCGAATGTTCTGAAGGTTAAAGATCAAACAGTATGTGAAATACTGGAAATACTTGGAAATACTGATTACATCCATGTAAAAATGTGTGGCAAGACAGTAAGGAGAAAAGTAGGCAACCCCATTTTCATGCATATTGGAAAAGCACAAGGAAATTCAACAAGGAACGGTACACATATATACATTTACGCAACAGTATCAAACATGATGTCTGATGCAGTTTTGAATTGTACCTTATGTTCCCTTGTTTTGATCTAGGTGAACAGTTGACTCTTTCCCTGTGGTAGTGGCGGCGCCCACAGGTGGGGCGGGATAATGTTACCTTTTGGAGAACACGTGGTACCATCTTTGGAAACAGAGCTTTCTTAAAATACACTTTTTTTCTGTTTCTTTTTAATTTATTTTAAAGGTATTTATACTTACCCGGATATGCTTGATTAACGACGACATCGGGCGAAGCTGCAGCGACGTCAGTGTTCGACTTCCTTTGTTTCCGTCTGTGTAATGTGATCAAAGTGTATTAAAAATAATGTTGTTAGCCCCACATAACAAAAACCTCAACATGTTCAAGTCCAAAACGTACCATACAACTTTATGGATGACAACTTCTTGTTTATTGCACATAGCGACGTTTCGATGTAGGTTCTTACACTGTTCTCAAGCTAAAAGTATTGGTCCATGCAATAAACAAGAAGCTGTCATCCATAAAGTAGACAAATTATAAGACTATGTAAAATTCTTTAAATATAGCACCGTTACAGCTTTAACGAATGACATTAAGACGATCTTACAAAGTTGTATTTCATTTTCGACTCACCAACTTCTAGAATGCCCATCAAACAATTACAAAACGTACCTGTATCTGCAGCAATAGATAATTATAATACATGTATTCTTTAAATACAGTACCGTTACAGCTTTAATGAGTGGCACTTAGACGCTCGTACTCCTTGTAGAACCTGCATCGCTACACGGTGACATATTGAATTAATGGAATCACAGCCAAAGATAGTTTGTCACTTCGGTTGGTGTTGCTGTATGCTGTAACGTTTGGTGATGTTATTAACGGTTTGTGAAGCGTTGTAATGTTGTCAACTGTAACGTGTAGTGATGCAGTTAACTGCTTTGCAATGTAGTTCAGTATGTGTAATGTTTTGTGCCTTTTTTAAACTGTTATATTTCATAATGTTGTTGGCTGCTATGTTTTGCTGTAACTTGTATTCTTGTGTAATGCGGTGGATTGGCATGTTTTGTAATACAGTAAACTGTTGTGTTTTGTAATACAGTAAGCTGTTGTGTTTGTAACACAGTAAACTGACGTGTTTTGTAACACAATAAACTGACGTGTTTTGTAAGGCATGCTTTGTAGAGTAAACTGGCATGCTTTGTAATACAGTAAACTGACATGTGTTGTAATACAGTAAACTGACATGTTTTGTGACACAGTAAACTGACAGAGTCAGTTGTCGTGTTATATAATACAGTAAACTGACATATGTTGTAACACAGTAAACTAACGTGTTTTGTAACACAGTAAACTGACGTGTTTTGTAACACAGTAAACTGACATGTTTTGTAATACAATAAACTGGCATGCTTTGTAATACAGTAAACTGACGTGTTTTGTAATACAATAAACTGACATGTTTTGTGACAGAGTAGACTGTCGTGTTTTGTAATACAGTAAACGGTCGTGTTTTGTAACACAGTAAACTGACATGTTTTGTAATACAGTAACTGACATGTTTTGTAATACAGTAAACTGTCATGTGTTGTCATACAGTAAACTGTTGTATTTTCTAATAATGTAACGTCATGGATGGATTCTCCAGTTTGCAGTCTGTAATATGTTGTGTAAACTGTAGACTTTTGCCCATTTATTGTTTTAAAGGTTCTAAACGCCACAGAATTTTAATGTTTTACACAGTCATGTCTAGTAGTGCGAAGTGCGTAGTGCGAAGTGTTCACGTAAGCTCTAAAGTCTTATGTTTTCAGTTGTTGTAATCTGTTACGTTTTGCGTTGTGAACTAGAAATGAATTTATTTTGGGTTAAACACGGTAGTAGCTTGCCTACTGCAGTGAAGCGTGTTTTGCACGTGCGCAGTTGAAGCAGAAGCCACGTGACGAAGGTGACGTGGTGAGATTGAATGTGAGTTTAGCCATTCGAGGTCTTCGCACTACACAGCGAGCAGCTTTTTCAGTCAAGTGTGTATTGGAAGTTATGTAGGAAAGTTTCAGTATTGAATCTTTATTCCGTTTGGAGGTATTACAAGCCGAATGGTTAATGTATGCAGTATTGCGATCTGTATCAGCAGTGAGGTACTAAGCTTCTGATGTAAGGCGAGGAGCGGTGCTACCTGGTGTGTTCTGACATGACATGCAGCGACGTGGAGATGTGACCTGGCCTGAAGCGGGGAATTGTGTCGGAATTGGAGATGAGTATTTTAGGTTTTTCTCATATTAACATAATTACACGTATAATTTACGTGTATAAATATTTAAAAATTAAACAAATAAATATTGATAATATTGCGTAATAACTTGTAGTATACTTTTATGCATGTGTAAGTAGTCTTTCTGCTGTTGAACTTGTTTGTTTTGCAGGGATGGCTGGAGGTGCAGACTTCATGAGATGGATACGTACTAAATAATCTGTCGGTTCTATGTATACTCCTTTTTGTGCAATAAACCTGCTCGCCTGTGACCTGCGGTAGGCATTGCCCATGCGAAGTGTTTTTGTTGTACATAAATAAATAATTTATGTTCGTTTGATCGAAGAGAATTAGAACATAATGTCAATTACCTCCTCAGGAAATACATCGCAATGATCACCAACACGACAACGACAACGGCAAACGCATACGCCACACCAGCACCGGCATGACCACCTGAGTTCGAGGGTTCTGAAATAATAATTTTCCTGCAGGTGAGCAATATTTCATATCACAAGCGACATTTTATCATGTTTTTAGGTAGGTTTATCAATGAACGAGGAGGTAACCGAGAGACTCTATCCGACCCGTGTTCTCCAAAGTCACATTTGCAGCACAGTCGTACATACTCTAGAACAGGAACCAGACAAGTCATCTGCCCATTCTCCATAGTCCAAACACAATCAACCAACCCTTGGAACAAATACGTACATACTTCAGAGGAAGAACCAGGCAAGTCATATGCCCATTCTCCATAGTCCAAACACAACCAACCCTTGGAACAAATACGTACATACTTTAGAGGAAGAACCAGGCAAGTCCAGGCAAGTCATCTGCACATTCTCCATAGTCCAAACATAATCAACCAACCCTTGAACAAGTACGTACATACTTCAGAGGAAGAACCAGACAAGTCATCTGTCATCTAATCAACCAACCCTTGGAACAAGTACATTCTCTCCAGAGAGAAGCCAGGCAAGTCATAGTCCAAACACAATCAACCAACCCTTGGAACAAATACTTTACTGTTAGGTGCTGATTCCGTGAAAGAAACCAACAAACAACTAATCAATATACTGAGTCAAAAAAGAAACTTCACAAATGTAATTTGAAAATAATGAATAATATTTCTCTGATGATACATCTATGTATCCGAAATGGGATCCCTACCTTTCCACCTCTAGAAAAGTTAGCAAAACCCACTCAAACCCATTCATTCGTCGTGCAAATGACGTTGGTGCCAAATCAGGTTTTGCACGTGCAGTCGATCACGTGATCTTCGCATCGAAGTTTTCTTCATATGCACGTGTTTGCATTGGCCTCAAGAATTGAAAAACACTTTTAAGCCACAGTTTCAACGATACTTGAAATGCCACGATTGTCAAATGTGCAACGTGAAAGTGCCGTTGGCATGTTGCAAGCGGGAAGATCAGTTATTGACGTCACAAGAGCAATGGGATGCAGCCTTCGCACTGTATGATGACTTGCGAGGTCGTCTACAACAAACTGGCACCACTTCTGATCGCCCAAAGGTCGGGTCGTCCACGTGTGACGTCACGAGCAGAAGACCGTCAAATCGTCCTACGTCACCTACGTGACAGATTTCTACCAGGCTACACGAACCAGGGCTGAGAGGTCGACTGTCCTCACAGACCATTCGAAATCGGTTGCGGGCTGCCAATCTCCATTCTCGACGTCCATATCGCGGGCCAATATTGACGCCCTTTTATCAACGTCAACGTCTGCTGTGGGCCCAACGTCACCTCCGATGGACCCAGAGAGACTGGAATCGAGTCGTCCGTCTTTAGCGATGAATCAAAGGCTTACCCTCAGATTCACGGAAGACAGGCTTAGAGTCTGGAGACGACGTCGTGAACGGTATGCAAAATATGCATAACAGCGCTCAGAGGCTATGGCACCTGTATAATATCATGTGCCGTCCAACCTCGTCAACAGTTCCGGAAACACCATGAAATATACGTCAACAGGGAACTGCGAGGTTGTGTACAGGAAGTAGACAGATTCGGGGCGGACGTTGCATGGTGTGGGTGCTGTGGGAACAACCGTTCCAGACTTCTGGTCATCCGTGGAAACCTTACAGCTGCTGCTTACCGCGACCAGGTGCTCACCCCTGAACTCGTTCCTTTCATGGCGGCTCATGGCCCAGGTCTACAGTTCCAGCATGATAATGCTCGGCCCGCATACCGCGATGTTGACACGAAATTTCCTTCAAAACGCTGGAATCAACGTCATGGACTGGCCATCGAGGTCCCCTGACCTTAATCCAATAGAGCACGTTTGGGATGCACTTGGGAGAAGGCTTCGTGGTCTTAGGAACCAACCTCAGAATTTGCAGGAACTTGGCGCTGCCTTGCAAGAGCAATGGCGCAGAATCCCCAACCACGTGTTCACAAGCATCAGGCAGTCGATGAGGGGAGACGGTGTGTTTGGCAGTGGTGAATGCGCGGGGCGGCCATACACGATATTGAACTGAGAAATTTCGCATTTTTATTCTTTGTGACTTGACATTCTGTATACCCATGTTTTGGGAACGACGGTGTAGCCTAATGGAACTGATTATGGCACTGTCAGTGTATCGAGTACATCACACACAGATCTCAGCAATGAAATAATAACAATTTAACCATCTTACCCATCTCTTGTTCTTTTATAGTGCCCTGAAGAAAGAATGTGAAGTTTCTTTTTGACTTAGTATATATGTTGTGATTAACGTTTGCATTCCAAAATTAGCTCAGTTCACGAATCAGTACAAAGGTACCAATATGACGCCACAGAATAGTGTGGCAGTACAAGTTCAAAGGTAATATAATAAAGAGAGCAGTGATTATAGCAATGGAGGCAATGACGGTCAAATTCATCCCCGGTAACAGTAATCCACTTGCAATCCAGTAATCCAGATGGAAGGTGAGATCAGATGGAATAACTCGCTCCACTAACATACTAAAACTTAACCTCGTGGAATTTGTTTCAACTGTTTACACCACCATTATGATACATTGCTCAGACAGACCAAGCGACCACCGGTCAGGATACAGCCACATTCTAGTGAACCCGCCCACAGGATACAGCCATTCATTCTAGTGAACCCGCCCATAGCCGAGATACATGGTGTTCACCAAGACAGATTCTGTCAAGACAGTGGTACTTACGTTGAAGGTTACACGTCGCACCCACATACTTTGGTCTGCACCCACGGGGACACTCCCCTGTGATTGGGTCGCACACCTCCTCGACGCACATTCCACATGTCTCGTTGCAGTTGTAGCCGTAGAAGCCGGTGCCGTTGCAGTCTGATTAAAACAAGAAACATTATGAGTCATTAATTAGCTTTGTCACGGATCATTCCTGATTCAATACATATACCACAAACTTGTGGGTGCTGGAGACTCGAATCGACGTATATACAAAACTAGATAGCAGTTAAAAAGATGGAGCATTACAATGCAGTGTAGATTTCCACTAACTGATCTACTGACAGTGCTGTAGGCCTTGGTCGTTCCTCGTTCTGCTCACAACTACAATTGCATGTACAACCATAATGTGACAACCCACCTGTTAGACATTGAAGCCCCTTCCATCCTCTCTCACACCAGGAGCCTGGACACTCTCCTGTCCCCTTGTCACACACATGTCCACCCAGACACTGTCCACACTGATGGCTGCATGCTGGACCGAAGGTACCGTTTGGACATGCTACATATGAAAAACATTGAATTTACACATTCAGATTTGTTTCTTTTCCCAATCAAATCAAGGGTACAAAACGTTAAATATCTAACGTGAAAATGCAAATGAGTTCACAGGGCAAAAAGGAAATAGATTATATGCCTGGCACATGTTGGCACGCTCCCAAATATTTGTATGCCTTGTCATCTGTACAGAGTAAATAGCCCTTGTCTTGTCGGAGACATTCAACAATGCTTTGGACATTGTGTGCCACTGCAGCAAGGAATCCATCAGTTAACAAAAGGCGTGTTTATCACGTTTGGTGCACATAAGTAAATGTGTGTTTCAGTCGATCCAACCAAAGACTTTGACATTTGTCTGTCACATTAGTTGTTATCATGACAAAATATCTCTGGTTGAATATGGCTTAGGCTGTTTCCAAATTCATGGCTGAAGTTAGACATTAGAATATAGAACGAGGTCCAGCAGTATTTGGGATTTGAATTTCAAGACTACCGAAACCCTCGTGCACGCCAATGACAGAGGCACCAACCTCGCAATGCATAACAAACCTCATAACTGAACACAATCTAAGTAAGCTAAAATAAAACACCACCCCATTAATTATCTTAAGACCTAAACTAAGAATTCCTAAAGCCAAAACACCGCATACCACAAGATTACATACATGAACACTGTCCAAACTAGTGCCCCATTCACACAGACGGATACTTTGACCCGGGTACAAAATACACATGTTTCGGCATCCAGACATCACTACCCTCAAGACAAATTAAATCATACAGACTCCCAGACAGCCAATCAATTTTCACGGCAGATTTATAACCCATAGTAATTGTGTTTAATAGTAATAAACACAATTTAACTCGAATTCTAACAGACTCACTCAGTGGGCTACAAGCAATAAAAAATACAAAACCCAAAGCCAGCCTAAACTTATAACTGAGACACTAAAACCACTCAGGATCTACACGCCTTAAGAAAAAAGGTAGAATTCAATCTATCCCTGCCATTGTTGGTGTCTTTGGCAACGAACATGCCGACCAAGCCGCTATATTACACATCAACCTTCAAAGCCGTAGGTATATTTCTCATAAAAACTGGTCTTTTTAGGTCGCATGTAACCCCACATATGTCGGAAAGCGTACGTTAACCTCCCTCATTATCTCCACTATATAGCCACCTTTGTTCACCCTCCTTGACAACACTTACCTACGTCACATCTCCACCTTGTTCACCCTCCTTGACAACACTTACCTACGTCACATCTCCACCTTGTTCACCCTCCTTGACAACACTACTTACCTTCGCCACATCTCCACCTTGTTCACCCTCCCTGACAACACTTAACCTTCGCCACATCTCCACCTTGTTCACCCTTCTTGACAACACTTACTTTCGTACCTTCGCTACATCTCCACCTTTGCTCACCCCTCCCTGACAACACCAACTCTACGTCACATCTCCACCTTGTTCACCCTCCCTGACAACACTTACCTTCGTCACATCTCCACCTTTGTTCACCCTCCTGACAACACTTACCTTCTCCCACATCTCCACCTTCTTCACTCTCCTTGACAACACTAACCTACGTCACATCTCCACCTTGTTCACCCTTCTGACAACACTTTACCTCGCCACACTCAACCTTTGTTCACCCTCCCTGACAACACTTACCTTTCGTCACAGCTCCACCTTGTGTTCATCCCCTCCTTGACAACACTAACCTACGTCACATCTCCACCTTTGTTCACCCTCCTTGACAACACTTCTCTTCTCCACATCTCCACCTTGTTCACTCTCCTTGACAACACTAACCTACGTCACATCTCCACCTTGTTCACCCTCCCCTGACAACACTAACCTACGTCACAGCTCCACCTTGTTCACCCTCCCTGACAACACTTTACCTTCGCCACAGCTCCACCTTGTTCAACTTCCCTGACAACACTCTACCTTCGCCACATCTCCACCTTGTTCACTCTCCTTGACAACACTTTACCTTACACTTACCTTCCACCTCCTTGACCACTTACCTTCGCCACACTCTCCTCCCTGACAACACTTACCTTCGCCACATCTCCACCTTGTTCACCCTCCCTGACAACATGCTTCCACCTCCCACGTCACATCTCCACCTTGTTCACCCTCCCCTGACAACACTCTTACCTACGTCACATCTCCTCCTTGTTCACCCTCCTTGACAACACTTACCTACTCCTTCGCCACACTCCACCTTGTTCACCCTCCCCTGACAACACTTACCTTCGCCATCCACCTTGTTCACACTCTCTTGCCACAGCCTAATTTGTTCCACTCTTCCTTGAACACTTAACCTTACGTCACATGTCACACCTTGTTCACTCTCTCCTTGACAACACTTACCTTACAAGCCACCTCTAATTTGAGCCCACCTCCCTTGACAACACTTTTTCTTTCCACAATTTAATTCTTTGTCGGCCTCTTCTTGACAATTTAATCCTATTGTCATGATTCTTACCTTTAGCCCACCTCCCTTGACACATTTAATCCCATGTCACAGTTCCACTTGAGCCCACTCCTTGAATTTACTCTTGCTACAGTTTTAATTTTGTCTTAACTCTTGATAACATTCTTATCTCTAATTCTGAAATTACTTCTTGATAATTTTATTTTTGCTTCCCACTTTGAAATTTTAATTCCTTCCCTTTGATAACACTTGCTCTTAAGCACACTAATTTTAGCCTACTCCTCGACAATATTTTACTTGTTATTCTAATTTTAGCCCATCTTCCCTTTGATAACACACTTCACAAGTCATTCTGAGACTCTTAGGGGCCCATCCTTCCTTGACAATTTTATTCTCCCATTTTATTCCACTCTTCCTGATAATACTTTAATTTATATTCCTTCCTGAGCCCACTCCTTCTGGATAACATTTTAATTTACACATTCTCCATTCTTTTAGCCTACTTTGATACTTAATCCCATTAATTTTAGCCCACTCCTTTGATGACAATACTTGCATTCTTTGCATTCTTGACTCCACTCTTGATAACACTTTTACTTTGCTCTTAATTTTGTTTAACTCTTTGATAACATCTTTATTTCAAGCATTACCTTTTAGCCCACTCTTCTTGTGACAACATCTTTATTTCTTTAAGACTTAATGAGCTCCATCTTCCCTTGACAATTTTAATTTGCTTACATTAACTAATGAAATCTACTCCTTCTTGACAACACTAATCTCCTATGTCATATTCTCATCCTGACTCATCTTCCTTTGATAACACTTACTTTAACAGTTTTAATTCTTTGAGTCTACTTCCTTCCTTTGATAATATTTTACTTATTACATCTCTACTCTTAGCCCACCTTTTGATAATATTTAACTTTGTCAAGATTCTACTCTTTTAGAGCCCACTTTCCTGACAACATTTTATTTTAAGATTCTAATTCTTTGAGTCTACTTCTCTTGATACTTTTAATTTTGCTTACATCTCTTAATTTTATTCATACCTTTCCTGTTAAATAATTTTCATTTTTATTCTACTCTTTTGAGTCTTAATTCTCCTTTGATAATTTTATTCTTCTGTCTCTACTCCTGAAATTACTTCTCTTTGATAACATTTTAATTTTATGGGGTTACATTTACCTACTCCTTTGATAACATTTTATTTGCTATCTCTAATTCTTGTTTCTAATTTTGATACTTTTATTTTCTATTCTTAATTTTATCTACTTCTCTTGACAACACTAACTTTATTAAGATTCCTCTACTCTGAGTCTACACTCTTCCCCTTTGATAATACTTTTATTTATGTTAAGATCTCTTCCTGAGTCTACCTCCCTTGATAACATTTTATTTATTATATTCTCTCTACTCCTTTATCTTACTCTTCTTTGATAACATTTTAACTTACACTAATTTGTGCCCACTTTTGATGATAACATTTTGATTTTCTTTGCTATATTTCTTTGACTCTTTTAGGCCTTACTCCCCTTTGACATTTTATTTTTACAGTTCTACTCTTGTGTCTTAATCTCCTTTGATAACACTTTTAATTTTTAAGCATCTCTTCCTGAGTCTTACTTCCTTTGATACTTTATTTTTCACACTTAATTTTAATTCTTGATACTTAATTTAATTTATACCTCTACTTTTAGCCCACTTTCCTGATAACATTTTATTTTTTTCCTAATTTTAGCCCATTTTCTGACAATTTTATTTATCTCTAATTTGAAATTCTGTTCTTTTGATAACACACCTCTATTAAGATTCTCTAATTTTATTCATTCTCTTTGACAATTTTATTTTTGCTATCTCTTAATTTTTAGCCTTACTTCTCTTTGATAACATTTTATTTTGCTACATTCTACTCTGAGCCTACCTTCCTTTTGATAATACTTTTATTTTTATTCTACTCTTGAAATTAATTCTCTTGATAACATTTTATTTTCTATTCCTCTAATTTTGAAATTAATTTCTTCTTGATAATACTAACTTGTTACATTTCTCTCTAATTTTATCACTTTCCTGATAATACTCTTTATTTTTGTTACATCTTCCATTCTTAGCTCACTCTTTCCCTTTGATAACATTTTATTTTATGTTACATCTCTTCTGAAATTCTCCTTTGATAAATATTTTATTTTATGTTTTATTCCTCTAATTTTAGCCTTTTACTTCTCTTGACAATTTTAACTTACACTCTTAATTTTGTCACCTTTGAGAAACATTTCTTAATTTTCTTTTTAAGTTATATTTCTGACTTTGTATTCACTTTCCTTTGACAATACCTTTTACTCTGCTACATTCTACTCTTTTGTACCTTAACTTCTCTGACAACATCTTAATTTTTGCTACATTCTTCCCCTACCACTTTGATAACATTTTACTGCTTACACTCCACCTTTTAGCCCACCTTCCTGACAATTTCATTTTGCTTACATTAATTACTCTTTGTGCCCACTCCTCTTTGACAACATTTTAATTTATATATCATTCTTACCTTAGCCCACTTTCCTTGATAACATTTTACTCTGCTATTAGTTTTTCTGAAATTTTACTTCTCTTGATAACACAAAAAATAATTTATTACATTTCTCTAATTTTCCACTTTCTTTGATAACATTTCAATCTCCATATTACATTCCTCTTACTCTTGAAATTCATTTCTCTTGATAATACCATTTCCATGTTACATTCTCTAATTTTTGTTTTACTCCTTTCCTTGATAACATTTTACTTTGCTTACATTCTCTTAATTCTTTTATTTCCATTTCTTTCCTTTGATAATTTTATTTTTGTTACACTTCCACTCTCCATCTTTCCTTTGATGCTAACATTTTTATTTTTGCTATTATTAATTAATTTTAGCCCATTCTCTTCTTGATTAACATTTTAACGTTTTATTGCCACATTCCCACTCCTGTGACCACCTTCCTGACACCTACTCTGCCACAGCTCCATCCTCCACTTCCCTTCCTTGACAACACAAAAATTCTACGTCACATTCCCTCCACCTTTATTCACTCCTTCTTACCAACACTAACCTACGTCACATCTCCAATTTTATTCACTCCCTCCTGACAACACCTACTCTCCACCTTTTGTTCACTCTCCTTGACAACACTCTTACTCTACACTCCACCTCCAATCTTTGATAAATACTCCACTTTCTCCACATCTCCACCTTTTGTTCACCTCTCCTTGACAACACTTTAATTTTCTTCCACATCTCTTAATTTTGAAATTACTTCCTTCCTTTGACAACACACTAACTTATTGCCACATTCTCCTAATTTTAGCCCATCTCCTTGATAACACTCCTAATTTTCAAGCATACTCTAACTTTAGCCTTACTTCCCTTCTTGATAACACTTTACTCTTTTCTACACCTAACCTTGAAATTCACTCCCCTCACACACTTTGTATTCTGCTCACCTAATTTTATCTATCCTTCCTTGATAACACTTTTAATTTTTCAAGCATTCTAATTTTGAAATTCCACCTCCCACAATTTTATTTTTGCTAAGACTCTACTCCTCCACTCTTGACAATTTTAATTCTTATTCTATCTTTTATTCATTTCCTTCCTGACAATACCTAATCCCATGTCACATCTCCACTTTGAGTCTACTCCTCCTTGACAACATCTTTAATTTACACTCTAATCTTAATTCTATGATACATGCCCCATTTTCTGTTTCCACTTTATCTTATCCCTTCCTTGACAACATCTAATCTCCCATGTCACATCTCCACCTTTGAGTCTTACTCCTCCCTGATAACATCTTTTCTTTTCTCCATGATCTCCACTCTTACTCCTTTGACAATACTAATCCATGTCATCTCCACTTTAGCCCACTCCCTGGATAACACTAATTTACAAGCCACAGCTCCACTCTTTTGTGCTCATCACTCCTCCCTGACAACACACTTTACTTTTCAAGCATAGCTCCATCTTTTTTTTGTCTTAATCCTCCTTGACAACACTTAATTTCTACATTCTCCCACTTTTATCTACTCTTCCTTGATAACACTTTACACCTAATTTTGTCTACCTCCTCCTACTCTTTGCCACACACCACCTTGTTCACCTCCTTGGATAAACACTAACCTTATTGTCATCTCCACTCCTTTGAAATTCACCTCCTTGATAACACTTTACTTTACATAGCTCTTATTCACTTCCTTTGACAATGTAATTTTACAAGTTACATTCTAATTTGTATTCAATTCTTTGGATAACATTAACTCTACAAGCCACATCTCTAATTTTCCTACTTCCCTTCCTGACAAATACTACTTACAAGTCACATTTTAATTTTGAAATTCACTCCTCTCTGACAACACTTTGCCTCTCCACTCTTTATACTCACTCTCTTCTTGACAATACTTTACTTCACACTCTAATTTTGTTCACCTTCCTTTGATAACATCTTTAATTTTTCTTTACAATTAATTTTAGCCTACTCCTTCCTTGATAACACTTAACTCCCATGTCATCTCCACTCCCATCTCTTCCTGATTAACACTCCTATTTGCTATTAGCCTAATTTTATCTAATTCTTCCTTGGATAACACAAAATTTTATTGCCACATTCTAAATTTGAGCCCCATCTTTCTTGACAACACTTAACCTATGTCACATTCTCCACTCTTTTGTTTCACTCTTGATAACACTCTACTCTTTGCTATTCTTAATTTTATCTTACTTCTCCTTGACAATACCTTTAATTTTTCTGCTACACTCTTAATTTTGTCTACTCTTTCTTGATAACACTTTTACTCTCCACTTTTATTCACTCTTCCCTTGATAACATTCCTTAACTTACAAGCCACATTCCCACTTTTGTCTACTCTTCCCTGATAACATTTTTATCATTTTTGCCACATTCTCCCACTCTCCATCTTCCTTGGATAACATTTTAATTTTCCACATTCTCAATTTTATACCTACTTTCCTTGACAATACTAACTCTACAAGCCACATTCTCTCTACTCTTGTTCACTCCTCTTGACAATTTTATTTTAAGCATTCTTTAACTTTGAAATTACCTTCCTTGACAATACTTTTATTTTTGTCACAGTTCTTAATTCTTTATCCTTCCTTTGATACAATACCTTTACTCTGCTACATTCCCTCTAATTTTTAGCCTGCCTCTCTTCCTTTGATAACACTTTTAATTCCTCTACCTTTAGCCTTATCTTTTGACAATTTTACTTTCAAGCATTCCTCTAATTTTACCTAATTCTTCCTTTGATAACATTTAACTTTATTCTACTCTGAGCCTTACCTTCCCTTGACAATATTCTATTTTTTTATTCTCTACTCTGAAATTCCTTCCTTTGATAATACTTTTATTTTCTTATTCTAATTCTCTTTGATAATTTTGCATCCTATTTCCTCTACTTGAAATTTACTCCTTCTTGATAATTTTATTTTTACTTAACTTTAGAAATACCTCTTTCCTTTGATAATATTTTATTTTTTTTGTTAGTTTCCACTTTGAAATGATCCTTTCCTTTGATAACATTTTATTTTTTTGCTACATTCTCTAATTTTAGCCCACTTTCCTTGACAATATTTTTATTTTTTCCTAATGAGTCTTACCTTTCCTTGACAATTTTATTTTCTTAAGATTCTCTGCATGATTTACTTCTCTTCTTTTGATAATTTAATTTATAAGCCAAGATTCTAATTTTAGCCCATCTCTTTCCTGATAACATTTTCATTTTTCACCTAACTTTGTGCCTTACCTCTCCTTTTGATAATATTTTATTTTTTGTTTAAAGTTTCCAATTTTGTGTCTTATCCTTCCTGACAACATTTTTAACTTATGTTTATTCTAATTTTAGCCTTACCTTTCCCTTTGATAAATTTTTCTTTTTCTTATTTTCATTCTTTTACTTCTCTTGATAATTTAACTTTATGTTTACATTTCCTCTAATTCTGAAATTTTACCTCCCTTTGATAACATTTAATCCATAAGCCAAGAAGTTCTAATTTCATCTTCCTGACAATGATTTTACTTCAAGCATACAGTTTTAATTTATCTAATCTCCTTTGATAACACCTTTTATTTTGCTATTCTCTCTTCCTTAGCCCATTTCTCTTTGACATTTTTATTTGCTACACTCCACTCTTAGGCCTTACCTCTTTGATAACATTTTATTCTTGCTACATTAATTAATTTTGTCTTTTACCTCTTCTTGATAACATTTTAATCTCTGTGTTCTATCTCTTAATTTTTGAAATTTATTCTTTCCTGATTTTATTTTGCTATGTTTTAATTTGAGCCATTTCTTCTGATAATAAATTTCATAAGCCATATTCTTAATTCTTACCTTTGATAAATTTTAATTTATAAGTTACATTCTAATTTTATTTCCATTTCTCTTCTTGATAATACTTCATTTATGTCACATTCTCTCTACTCTTTAGCCCACTCCTTTGACAACACCTACTCTCCACTTCACTTCCTTTGACACTTTTATTCTTGCACTCCACTCTCCACCTTCCTGACAACACTTTAATTTTCTGCTACACACCAATTTTAGCCCACTCCTCCTTTGATAACACTTAATCCCATTCTAATTCTTGAGCCTACCTCTTGATAACACTTTACTTGCTTCCACTCTTTTAGCCCACTTCCTGACAACATGTAAATTTATTGCCTCACATCTCCACTTTTACTCACCTTCTTGATAATACCTAACTCTATTACATTCTACTCTTTACTCTTCCTTAACACTTAATTCTTTTTGCTATCTCCACTTGAAATTCATCTCTCCCTTGACAACACTTTATTTTTATCTCTAATTTTAGCCCATCTTCCTGACAACACTTTAATTTTTCTTCTTATTCCCACTTTGAGTCTACTTCTTGACAACATCTAATTTATTAAGTTACATCTCCTAGTTTAGCCCATCTCTCTTCCCTGACAACATCTTAATTTTTCTGCTAAATTCTAATTTTAGCCTACCCTTTCCCTTGATACAATTTTAATTTTCCATTCTAATTTGAAATTACTTTCCTTTGATAATTTAACTTGTTTACATTTCTCCTCTAATTTTACTCCATCTTCCTTTGACAATTTTATTTCCTCTTTGAGCCTTAATTCTCTTCCTTTGATAAATTTTATTTATTTCCACTCTTGAAATTTTACTTCCTTTGATACACCACATGTCACATTTAATTTTAGCCTTACCTTTGATGATAATATCTTTACTCTTTGCTATATTTCTTGACTTTAAAAATTCACCTTCCTGACAACACTTTGCATTTTCACATGCTCCACATTAGAAAACTAACTTCTCCCTTGATAACACTTTAATTTCTGCTACATTCTCCTTCCTCCACTTCTCTTGATAACACTTTTATTTTTACATCTCTCTTTAATTTTGTCTTACCCTTCCTTTGATAAATACTTTTATTTTTCAAGTATTAATTAATTTTATTCACCTCTCCCTTTGATAACATTTAACTTTATTCTCTAATTTTGTGCCTCCCACTCTTGATAATACCTTTTACTTTTTGCTATCTCTACTCTTTAGCCTACTCCTTCCTGATAACACTTTACTCTTTCTATTATTCTCTTAATTTTGTTCTACTTTCCCTTTGACAATACCTAATCCCATAAGCCATCTCTCACTGAGTCTACTCCCCTTGACAATTATTTTTACTTTCACTCTTTAACTTTTATTCATCTTCCCTTGATAACACTTTTATTTCTGTCACAGTTCTAATTTTTATCTATCCTTTTGATAATTTTATTTTGCTACATTCTTAATTTTATCTACTCCTCCTTGGATAATACATTAATTTTTTTTGTTACATTCTCTAATTTTTAAATTCACTCCTTCCTTGACAATTTTATTTTTCTTCTACATTCTTAATTTTTATTCCATTTCTCTTTGACAACATTTTAACTTTATGTCACATCTCCACTTTATTCACTTTCCTGATAACACTTTTAATTCTTTGCTACACTCTAACCTTAGCCTGTAATTCTTCTTCCCTTTGATAACACTTTTAATTTTTTCTGTTTCATAGCTCCTAATTTGTTCATCCTTCCCTAGACAATACTTAACCTATGCCACATTCTTAATTTTAGTCTAATTCTCTCCTGACAACACTTTCCACATCTCCACCTTAATTTCTCTTTGACAACACTTTACTCTTCTGCTACACTCCACCTTTTGTTCAATTCTCCTTGATAACACTTTAATTTTCTACACACTAATTTTAGAAATTCTAATTCTCCTTGACAATACTAACTTTATTACATAGCCTCACTCCTTAAAATGCATTCTCCCTTTGATAACATTTTAATTTTCTTTGCTAAAGTTCTTAATTTTTTGCTCTCTGATAACATCTTTAATTTTTCTTTTTGCTATTCTAATTCTTGAGTCTTCTCCTTTGATTAACACTTTAATTTTTTTTGCTATTAATTTTAATTTTGTCTTTTACCTCTTTGATAACATTTTAATTTTTGCTACATTAATTAATGAGTCTTACCTTCATTTGAATTTACAAGTTAAAAGATTCCTCTCTAATTTTAGCCTAATTCTCTTGATAAATTTATTTTTGCTATAGTTTTAATTTATTCCATTTCTTCTTGATAACAAAATTTATTAAGCCAAGCATTCTAATTTTTCCCAATTTTGATACAATATTTTAACTTTATTAGTCACATTCTTAATTTATCTACTTCTCTTGACAACACTCTAATTTTTTATTCTTAATTTTTGTCTACTTCTCTTGATAACATTTTAATTTTTCTTTGCTACCTACTGTGTCACCTTTTCTTGGATAACATTTTATTTTACATTCTCCTAATTTTAGCTCACCTCCTTTGATAACATTTAACTTCCCATGTTTATTCTCTACTCTTGTTTACCTCCTCTCCTTTGATAATACTTTTATTTTTTTAAGAGAATTTCACTTTTAGTCTTAATTCTCTTTGATAATTTTAATTTTCCATTCTCTAATTTGAGCCATTTCTTCTTTTAGACAATACTCTTTTAACTTTATTGTCATTCTTTGATCTTTTAGCCTTACCTTTGATAATACTTTTATTTTTCATATACTTTAATTTTAGCCTACTCTTTCCTTTGATAATTTTATTTTTGTTTTCATAGTTTTAATGAGTCTTATTCTTTCCTTGATAATTTCCTTTATTTACATTTATAATTTTTATTCATCTTCCTTTGACACAATGATTTTGCATTTTGCTACATTCTCTACCTGAGTCACTCCTCTTTGACATTAACATTTTCATTTTCTTCTAAGATTTCACTTTATACTCCATTTCCTTCTTGATAACACTAACTTGCTGTACCTCTAATTCTTTTAGCCCATCTCTTTGATAATACTTAATTTTTTTTTTAAGTATATCACTTAACTTTAGCCTACCTCCCCTCTTTGAATATTTTATTTTGTTAAGCAGTTTTAATTTGAAATTTTTATCCTTTCCTTTGATAATGACCCCATAAGCCAAGATTTCCACTCTTTTAGCCTAATTCTCCTTGACAATACTTTTTCTCTTATTCTTAATTTTACTTCTTGATAACATTTAACTTATTGTCATATTCTCACTTTAGAGTCTCATCTCTTCCTGATAATAACATTTAACTTATTATTAAGTAGTTTCCACTTGTTTCACTCTTTCCTTTGATATTTTTATTTTTTTCAAGCATAGTTTCCTAATTTTGTCTTAACTTTCCTTGACAATATTTTATTTTTTGCTATGATTCTCAATGGAAATGCATTTCTTTCCTTTGATAATTTTATTTCAAGCACTCTAATTTTAGAGCCTTACCTTTCCTGATAACATCTTTTAATTTTTTAAGCATACTAATTTGAAATTAAATTCTCTTTGATAATATTTTAATTTATTAAGTTACATTCTCTAATTTGTTTTATCTCTCTTGATAATTTTATTTTCAGCATATATTTCCAATTCTTAAAATTACTTCTCTCTTGATAACATGTGCTTGCTGTTTCAAGATTCCTCTAATTTTAGCCTTACTCTGACACTACTTAATCCCATGCCTACCTCTTAATTTTAGCATTTTCCTGTGATAATACTTCATTTATTAAGATTCTACTCTTGAGTCTACTTTCCTTTGACAATTTTCATTTTTGCTATATTTCCTCTAATTTTGAAATTACTTCTCTTGATAACATTTTATTTTTTGCTACTTCCACTTTATCACCTCTTGATAATTTTATTTTTGTTACATTAATTAATTTTGTCTATACCTCCTTTCCTGATAACACTTTAACTCTATTTCCTCTATCACTTTGTTTACCTTCCTTTGGACTTCCACCTTCTGACAACACGTGGCCCCACAAGCCACATCTCCCACCTAGAGCCTCACCTTTGACAACACTAACCTATTTCTCGCTCACATTCTCCCACTCTTCACTTCCTTGACAAACACTTAATTCTCCACATCTCCCATTTTGTTCACCCTCCCCTGACAACACTTTACCTTCAAGCCACATCTCCTAATTTTAGCCCACCTCCCTGACAACACTTTATCTTTTCTGCCACATTCTTAATCTTTTGTCCACTTTGACACTTTTACTTTCCACATCTCTAATCTTTAATTCACATCTAATCCCATTCTCCTCTAATTTTACCCACCTCCTGACAACACTTTTACTTTTGCCATCTCCACCTTTTAGCCCACCTTCCTTGACAACACTTTTATCTCCACTCTTTTATTCACTTTGACACTTAATTTTATGTCATGATCAATTTTGTGCCTAATTCTCCCTTGGATAACACACTTTTAATTTTAAGATCTCCTTCCTTTATTCACTTTGACAACACTTTAATTTTGCTTCATTCTCCACTTTAGCCCACTTCCTTTGACAACACTTAACTCTACAAGCCACACTCCACTTTGTACTCACCTCTTTTGATGACAACACTTTTAATTTTCATGCAGCTTGACTTTATCTAATCTTCCTTTTGACAATATCTTTAATTTTCTTCCATAGCTTCCACGATCTAACTTTGATAACACTTTAATTTTGCTAAGATTCTCTTGAAATTCATTTCTCCTTTGACAACACTTTAATTTTTCTTTGCTACACTTTAATTTTATTCACCTTCCCTTGATAACACTTTAATTTTTCTTTCACACACCACTCTTTTAGAAATTCTCCCTTGACAATACTTTAACTCTACACATTCCTCCACTTTAGCCCACCTCCTCCTCCTCCTTGATAAATTTTACTTTGCTATTCCCATCTTTGAGCTCCATCTCCTTTGATAAATTTTAATTTTCCATCTCTAATTTTACCCACTTCTCTATTAACACTAATCCCATGTCACATCTCCACTCCTCCACTCCCTTGATAACACTTTTAATTTTCAAGACTTTAACCTGAAATTCCACCTTCCCCTTGATACTTTACTCTTTGCTTCTCTCCACTTTTAGAAATCTTTATCCTTTGATACACAATCCCTATTAAGAAGCTCTTAATTTATTCATCTTCCCTGATAACACTTTAATTTTCATGTCACATCTCCCACCTTTTAGAGTTCATTTCCTCTTGACAACACTCATTAACTCCCACAAGTCTCTGCACTTTGTTCCATCTCCTTGATAACACATTTTACTTTACATCTAATTTTATTTTTACCTCCCTTTGACAATACCTTTAATTTTTTGCTACATCTCCACTTTTAGCCCAATTCTCCTTGACAACACTTAACTTTATTGTCACATTCCCTCCTTGATTCTCCACTCCTCTCTTGACAATCTTTTATTTCTCTGCTAGTTTCCACTCTTTGTCTACTTCCTTCCCTTGATAAATACTGTAACTCTATTAAGCCAAGATTCTACTCCTGTGATTCATCTTTTCTTGATAACATTTAATCCCATGTCACATCTCCATCTTTTAGCCCATTTCTCTTGACACTCTACTCTTTGCTTACATTCTAATTTTATCTAATTTCTCTTGATAACACTTTACTCTCATGCTACATCTCCACTGTAGCCACTACTTCTTTGACAATTTTAATTTTACAGAGATCTCTACTCTTTAGCCTCATCTTCCTGACACATACTCCTAACTTTATTAAGACTTCTCTACCTGGAATTACCTTCCTTTGATAACATTACCTTTTAATTTTGCTATATTCTGCACTCTTGAAATTACTCCTCCTGATAACACTTTTAATTCTCTATCTCTAATGAGCCTTACTTCTCTTGATAATTTTAACTTACAAGTTTACCTCTTAATTCTTAGCCCATCTTCTTGATAAATATTTTACTTTGCTTACAGACTTTAATTTGAGTCTTACCTCTTCCCTTGATAACACTTTTACTTTTTGCTCTCACAGTCTCCATCTTTTATCTGATCCTCTTCCTTTGATAACACTTCCTATTTTTCTACATCTAATTTTTAGCCCACTCCCTTCCCTGACAACACTTTAATTTTCATTCTTAATTTTATTCACTCCCTTGATAACACTTTAATTTTCTCTTACATTCTAATTTTTACCTACTTCTTTGATAACACGTAATTTCATGCTCACATTCTCCACTCTCCACCTTCCTTTGATAATTTTAATTTTCTTAATTTTATCTACTCCTCCTTGATAACACTTTATTTTGTTTCACAGTTCACCTATATCCTTCCTGGATAACACTAATCTACAAGCCACATTCTCTAATTTTATCTGTTCTCCTTTGACAATACTTTTCTCTTTCAAGTATAGCTCTTAATTCTTTTTAATTTCTCTTTGATAAATACTAATCCCATAAGCCAAGATTCTTAATTTTAGCCTTACACTTTCCCTTGATAAATACCTTTACTCTGCTATTAAAGCCTAATTTTTATCTAACTTCTCTCTCTTGATAACACTTTAATTTTGCTATCTCTAATTTTATCCCACTTCCCTGATGATAATTTAATCACTTTTACTAAGCTATGATTTTACCTTTTAGAGTCTACTCTTCCTTGATAACACTTAACCTTATTGTCTTTTGCTACACACTAATTATCTATAATTACTCCTCTTGATTAACATCTAATCTCATTACATTCTCTACCTCTGTCTATTTTTCCTTGATAATTTTTACTTTGCCATAGTTCCACGACCATTTCTCTTGACAATAAAATTTATTCTCACTCTTTTAGCCCACTTTTGATAACATTTCCAACTTATTACATTCTTACTCTTTTGTACCTTACTTCTCTCTTTGACAATACTTTATTTACAAGTTACATTCTAATTTTGATTCACTTTCCCTTTGATACTTTTATCCCATTTTTACATCTCTACTCCTGAGCCTACTTCTTCTTTGATAACACTTTTCACCCTCCCTGACAACACTTCTACCTACGTCACATCTCCACCTTGTTCACCCTCCCTGACAACACCCCACCTTCGTCACATCTCCACCTTGTTCACCCTCCCCTGACAACACTTACCTTCGTCACATCTCCACCTTTGTTCACCCTCCTTGACAACACTAACCTACGTCACATCTCCACCTTGTTCACCCTCTCCTGACAACACCTCTTACCTTCGCCACATCTCCACCTTGTTCACCCTCCTGACAACACTTACCTACGTCACATCTCCACCTTGTTCACTCTCCTTGACAACACCTAACCTACGTCACATCTCCACCTTGTTCACCCTCCTCCCTGACAACACTTAACCTTCGCCACATCTCCACCTTGTTCACCCTCCCTTGACAACACTTCCTTCGTCACATCTCCACCTTTGTTCACCCTCCTTGACAACACTAACCTTCGCCACATCTCCACCTTGTTCACCCTCCCTGACAACACTTACCTACGTCACATCTCCACCTTGTTCACCCTCCTGACAACACTAACCTACCTTCCACCTCCACCTTGTTCACACCCTCTGACAACACTTGCCTGACAACACTAACCTACGTCACATCTCCACCTTGTTCACCCTCCCCTGACAACACCTTACCTTACGTCACATCTCCACCTTCTCCACCTTGTTCACCCTCCTTGACAACACCTTTGTTCACCCTCCCTGACAACTACGTCACATCTCCACCTTGTTCACCCTCCTTGACAACACTAACCTACGTCACATCTCCACCTTGTTCACCCTCCTTGACAACACTTACCTTCGCCACACTCCACCTTGTTCACCCTCCTTGACAACACTTACCTACGTCACATCTCCACCTTGTTCACCCTCCTTGACAACACTAACCTACGTCACATCTCCACCTTGTTCACCCTCCTTGACAACACTATACCTACGTCACATCTCCACCTTGTTCACCCTCCTTGACAACACTTACCTACGTCACATCTCCACCTTGTTCACCCTCCTTGACAACACTAACCTACGTCACATCTCCACCTTGTTCACCCTCCTTGACAACACTTACCTACGCCACATCTCCACCTTGTTCACCCTCCTGACAACACTTCACCTTCGCCACATCTCCACCTTGTTCACCCTCCTTGACAACACTAACCTACGTCACATCTCCACCTTGTTCACCCTCCTTGACAACACTTACCTACGCCACATCTCCACCTTGTTCACCCTCCTTGACAACACTAACCTACGTCACATCTCCACCTTGTTCACCCTCCTTGACAACACTTACCTTCGCCACATCTCCACCTTGTTCACCCTCCTTGACAACACTTACCTACGTCACATCTCTACCTTGTTCACTCTCCTTGACAACACTTACCCTACGTCACATCTCCACCTTGTTCACCCTCCTTGACAACACTTACCTACGTCACATCTCCACCTTGTTCACCCTCCTTGACAACACTTACCTACGTCACATCTCCACCTTGTTCACTCTCCTTGACAACACTTACCTACGTCACATCTCCACCTTGTTCACCCTCCTTGACAACACTAACCTACGTCACATCTCCACCTTGTTCACCCTCCTTGACAACACTTACCTACGCCACATCTCCACCTTGTTCACCCTTCCTGACAACACTAACCTACGTCACATCTCCACCTTGTTCACTCTCCCTGACAACACTTACCTTCGCCACACTCCACCTTTGTTCACCCTCCCCCTGATATGAAATGCCTTCTACAACACAATCAGGCAGTACAGGCTGTTATACCTCTCTACCTGACATACTCAACTTGTCACGAAGCATCTCGTTTCCATAACAAATGTAATTAAAAGAACTTTACAATTGTTATAGTGGGTTGTACGTGCATCAGGGTGCAAAAAAATAATTATAAAACATTCCAAAATATTATACCACGATTGTTTGAAGCAAAATTGCTTTCCTTTAAGAGAAAGTGAAAGACAAACGATCTGGTTACCTTGGTGGCACATCATCCCTTGCCATCCTGGTTCACATCCATCCGGGCAATCTCCTGACACGTTATTGCAGGTGGCGTTACCACGACAATGGCCACATCTAGAGCTGCATTGCTCCCCATAGAAGTAGTCATCACACTCTGCATGACAGACCGTTACTTTACATTATGAACATCGTACTCCTAGACGAAAGTAGGCAAACCTTCACATACTGATTCCATGAATTGATTATTACACGGATATTGTCAATACTATCCTGCAATCTTGATGCACTTTATTCGTAGCTCCTTACCTTGACAAAACGGTGGCTTGAATCCGGGGGCACATGTTTGACACTCTCCTCCTATTTTGTCACATGTCTGTCCACCCTGACACCTCCCACATCTGCCTGTACAGTTGAAGCCGTAGGTCCCGTCCTGGCACGCTGTCAAATTACATCAGAATGTTCGTGGAGGAAGATGCATTTAGTATAATAATAGAGCTCAAAAATATTCTAGGTATTTCACCAATACGGTTATACTTGGTACTTTTTACTGACCAAACATAATCTGTGAAGACGCCTATGAATTGCAGTTTGTATGTACCCATTGTCTGAAGTGATCATAATCCGTTCTCAACCTTTTAGATGAGATGTCAACGCTAGATGAACCCGGCCTAAAGTTAAGGGGACAGGTTGTTCATCGACGCATCAGTATAATTTGTAAATCGATGTATTGTATCATGTCACACACACACAGACACACACACACATATACATTAGTATTTAAAGTTCAGTGTATATACCCATCTTCCTAAATAAAATGAAACAATATTAGTTACACGGTGTTTTGAAAGGGTGTACGGGTCTTACAGTCCAGGTCTTACAGTCCAGTACACCTTTCAAAAGACCGTGTGACGAATTTATTACCCTTTAAGATATTTTTATTAGGTTGTCTGTAAACAACAACATTCAATCATCGGCAGAATGAGACGCAAGACATTTCGCCATGGATTTTCCTGAACGGTCATAAAAGGGAGATAACTCGGGATGGCTTAGTTTATGATAAAAATATTGAATTTGAGGTTTTGTAAAACGACAAGTGAAATACAAAAACATTTTATTCTTTGGATATATTCATTGACACAACAAATAAAAAATTATGACAACAATTTTATTGGTCTGTTTATACTCATTATTTTATACACCAACTCTCAAATTTCAAAGCGATCAGCCGTATGGCAGCCACATTCCATCTAAGGTCAAGGTCATTCGTAAACCCCATGTAGTGTGTCACATGACAGATTTGACAGTGTATACGGTTCGTGATTTGGTATGCTTTTGCTATTGACTAATCAGAATTCGACAAATTTATCTTCAGGGTAATAAACAGTAATATTGTGACGTCACACCCCTCAGTGTATTCCAACAGACATAACGTCATTCTTAGGAATATAGAACAAAGCTACGTTTTCAGTGTAAATCTATGTTATATGTAGGTTTGACGTTTTATATGATCAATCATTAAACACTAGAATGATGTTGATACTCAACAGTTGTATTTTTACACCAAAATACTAAGTTACGTATATGAAAGGCACTGACTGTGTGTAACACAGCTATTTGTTAAGCAACTATTTCCTGGATACACAGTAAACCAATACGTATAATATGACGCCACACCGTAGATATAACGTAACCGTCAGGCATTCAGTGGCGCTATGTATTGTAAACTCACATCGGTCCTTAACATCTTGTTTATGCTTTAATAGTGAATTCCTCTCCCCACCCCCCTTGGTTTAGCCAGCAACGCTCTAGTTTGTAACCTACACACACACGTGTATAATAACTGGGTCTGACAGCTGACGGTGATCACAATGACCACACTACTCACGTTTATGACAGTCCAGTCCTGTCCATCCGTCTTCACATCCAGAGTGACACTGGCCTGTCCTCTTGTCACACACTTCCTGTCTGTTCTTACATCTACACTCCATGTCACACTGGTCACCGAACCAGTTGTCACTGCACTCTGGAACATCACACAACAGACAACAATCCACGCGAGTGGCCTCATGAAGACTGTGTTCCAAGTACTTTCAACCAAAAGACATTACAAAAGAGTTACAGGTTCGTGTGTATTTGACAACAACTATTCAACTATTTCCCAATGCTACTATCTAATTCACACATACTGGACTCCCTGTTCTTTGGAAACCAAAGTGTTGATACAGAAATGAAAGCTGTCCGGATCATTTCTCTCTATCCCAGATATAAGTGGTGCCGTGAATTGAAAATCATGGAACAGGTTTTACTGGCGGAATCCAACCATTGTAGACAATAACACACAAGAGTAAAAATTCTACCTTTTAGACTCATGAAGGTTATGTTCCACGCTTTTTTCAACAAGAAAAAAAACATTACGAAAGAGTTACAGGTTCGTGTGCACTTGACAACAATTACTAAGCCATTCCCCCATGCAGCTATCTACTTCACATATCATGGGCTCTTCTCTGTTCTTTGGAAACCAAAGTGCTGATTACCCGTGGAGATCCGGGTTAGAATTGGTCTTCAGTAACCCATGTTTGTCGTAAGAGGCGACTAATGGTAACGGGTGGTTAGGCTCACTGACGTGATTGACATCTGTCATCGAATCCCAGTTGCGTAGATCGATGCTTATGCTGTTGATCACTGGATTGCCTGGTCCAGACTCGATTCTTTACAGATCGCTGCCATATAGCTGGACTATTGCTTAGTGCGGCGTAAAATTTAACTCACTCACCCAAAGTGCTAATACGGAAATCAAAGCAGACCGGATAGTTTTGTGCAACATTGTTTGGTATACCTCCCGTGATTGGATGTCTACACGAGGAACATCTATATCATACTCATACATTATATGTATAGAATGTTGACAGATCAAAAGGGAGACACGGTCAATTATTTTATTGGGGGTGGAGACCAGGTGTGTATGTGGTAGCTGGTGAAGAAATACCAAGTGCTCTCTGGCCCATTAGTACCCCTGTTGAATGTGCCAGTGAAGCCTTAACCAGATGTTTTTTTAACCGAACATTTTTGGGTTATTTGCCTGGCAGTTAACACGAGTCGTCGTGCGGAGGTACAACGTACCTGGATGGAATCATTTCTAGCAGACTGGCTATAGTCTTATAAGAGCAACGAGACAGCAATTTGAAGTAAACACTGAATTCGTGCCAAATTTCGACGCTATTCCTGATTCAGGAACGGAGGCAGATCTCCTGACCATGATGGTATTCTTCATTGTAAATATTCAGAAAATTCGGTAATTCACATATTTTAGTTCTTGCCACTGTTACTACTGCTGTCGATTATTTCAACCATAGTTTTGATCCTTTGTATTGATACGAACTTGTTATTTGTTATCCACTGGTTTGCAGATTATCAAGTAACTATATGAGGTCATTTGCTGCATGAACAATTTATTTCTGTGCAAACTGATTTACTGGTAAGCCATCATCTCGTAACAAAACACTCTGTAATATAACATGATACTTGGCGTATGACTTGCTACAGATACTAGCATGAGCACCGTTTCATAACGACTTAAATGCTGGTCTATGAGTTCAACAATACCAAAGGCATGTGTTCACGAATTACTGTTAAACAGGTGTGCACAAAGAGGTAAACGTATCCTGGCCAAACAACTTCAAGAAACGTGGAGGAAAGATACACATAGATCTTAATACAAACCTTTACACACTGTTCCACTCCAGTTGTCCTGACAGCCATCTGTACAGTACCCGTCTATCTCATAGCAGTTCCCGTCTCCCCCAGCACAATGTCCACACGTCTCCATGCAGCCAGAACCATAGCGTCCCTTGGGACAATCTGTAACGATAGTGTATAGGTTGGGCCATATTGTTGCGAGCCTGATGAAATGAAAACATGGATACTGTATCACATTACAAGTTTATAAATTTCATCCCTCACACACCCTTTGTAATATGTTTGACACAATACACCCGTCACAGGTTGGTGTTATGGGCTTCATAAACTTACTTTCCCGACAGCCCATCCCAGTGTTTCCATCCTTGCACCCACTCTCACAGTGTCCAGTAGTTTTGTCACACACCTCAGATGTGTTCCTACAGTAGCACCTGAATCTACAGCCAGGCCCAAAACTTCCGTCAGCGCACACTAGTTTTCAGAAAAACAAATACATTTCCTAAAATACATACACCGACAGCAGGTCCATGCCAGCATTACCTCTCTGTCACCTGTCTACTTCAATAAGTGCATTTTGAATTACAGGAAGTTGACTTGGCCAAGTGAATATGAAGGATTGCCTTAAGGCATTTGTGACGGGCCAGACAAGTGATAGATCAAATGACATATTGTCAGTAAAGACAACCTGTTATCCATTATGAGGTCCGCATGTAGTTTTCATGTGTTTCGATCCGACGAAATACTTTCTGAAGTAAACATTGATATTTATAAGTGTAGTATTTCTTACGAGCTTCTTTCAAATCACAATTATTTATACGATTCAACAACTCTATTCCAAAGAAAATTGTACTGCGTTTATTTTGGTAACGAATTTCATGTGGCTTTCATGTGTATGAAAATGGCCGAAAGTGAGTGAATGAGTGAGCAGAGAGTGAGTAAAAGAGTGCGCAGAGAGTGAGTGAAAGAGTGAGCAGAGTGAGTGAAAGAGTGAGCAGAGAGTGAGTGAAAGAGTGAGCAGAGAGTGAGTGAGAAAGAGTGAAGTGAGCAGAGAGGAGCAGTGAAAGGCGGAGTGAGCAGAGAGTGAGTGAAAGAGTGAAGGAGCAGAGTAAGGAAAGAGGGAGCAGAGAGTGAGTGAAAGAGAGTGAGGAGGAAAGAGTGAGCAGGAGAGAGTGAAGAGTGGAGCAGAGAGTGAGCGAGAGAGTGAGCAGAGAGTGAGAGGTGGAAAGAGCCGAGCAGAGAGTGAGGAAGAGAGTGAGCAGAGAGTGAGTGAAAGAGTGAGCAGAGAGTGAGTGAAAGAGTGAGCAGAGAGTGAGTGAAATAGTGAGCAGAGAGTGAGCAAAGAGTGAGGAAAGAGTGAGCAGAGAGTGAGTGAAAGAGTGAGCAGAGAGTGAGTGAAAGAGTGAGCAGAGAGAGTGAAAGAGTGAGCAGAGGAGAAAGAGTGAGCAGAGAGCAGGAAAGAGGAGGAAAGTGAGTGAGCAGAGAGGAAAGAGGAAAGAGTGGAAAAGAGTGAGCAGGAGAGTGAAAAGTGAGGAGAGGAAAGAGTGAGCAGAGTGAGTGAAAGAGTGAGCAGAGAGTGAGTGAAAGAGGGAGTGAGAGGAGGAGGGAGAAGAGAGGAGAGGAAGGAGGAGGAAAGAGTGGAGGAGGAGTGAGAGAGTGGAGGAGTAGTGAGGAAGAGTGAGCAGAGAGGAGGAAAGAGTGAGGAAAGAGTGAGCAGGAGAGGAAATAGTGGAAAGAGGAGAGGAAAGAGAGAGGAGGTGAAAGGAAAGGAGGAAAGAGAGTGAAAGAGGAGTAGAGAGGAAAGGAGGAGTGAGTGAAAGCAGAGAGGAGGAGGAGAGAGGAAATAGTGGAGAGGAAAGAGTAGAGCAGGAAAGAGTAGAGGAGAAGTGAGGAAAGAGAGAGGAAAGAGGAGGATGGAGTGAAAGAGGAGGAAAGGCAGAGAGGAAAGAGTGAGTGAGAGTGGAGCAGAGGAGTAGAGGAACAGAGAGGAAAGAGAGGAAAGGAGGAGAGAAGAGGAGAGGAGGAAGAGAGGAAAGAGTGGAATGGAAGAGCGAGCAGAGGGGGTGGAGTGAAAATAGTGGAGCAGGAGAGGAGAGTGGAAAGAGCGAGCAGAGGAGGAAAAGAGAGCAGAAAGTGAGTGGAAAGAGGAGAGCAGAGTGGAGCAGGAAAGAGGAAAGAGGAGCCAAGATGAGCGAAAGATTTACAAGGAGATGATGAAAACATTTATTAAGATATTATTTGACATTTATCACAGATTTATAAGGGCGAGCGAAAGATGACATTATGAGCGAAAGAGCCGAGCAGATGATGAAGATGACATATGATGAAAATATTTATCAAGATATTACTACATATTTATTTGTTATTTATTACATATTTTGTTATTTCATTACATTATTTATTTCGTTTATTTCTCAAGACATTATTTTCACATATTTATTTGCTCATTTGGTCAATATATTTCTACTATATTTATTATTATTTATTTATCAATATTTATTTCGTTCATCTATTATCGATATTTATTTCTGTTATTTATTTCACATATTTATTTGTTATTTATTTCCACATATTATTATAATATCTATCGTTGCTTTATTTGTTATTTGCTACATATTTATTTCACATATTTAATAAGACATGGTTATTTATTTGCTTTATTTGTTATTTATTAAGAGATGATGAACAGCTTATTGTTTTATTTGTTATTTATTAAGATGGCTTGCTATTGCATATTATTTAAACAGTGACAAGATATTTATTTGCCATTTATCACATATTTGTCATTATTTAAACGAAAACAGCTATCAAGACATTACGTTGTTTCTATTTGTTATTATTAAGAGAACTATTTATCGCTATTGTTATTTATTTATTATTTATTTGCCTTTGGTTTATTTATTTATTTGTCATTTGTCAAGTTATTATTATTACATATTTATTTAAGTTATTTTTCCTTATCACATATTTATTTAAGTTATGTGTCAAGACATTTATTTAAGAAAACTTATTAAGACATTTATCGTTATTATTTGAAACTATTATTTATTTATTATTTTAAACCTGTTTATTTTGGTTAGCATATTTTGTTTTGTTGGTTTTGCTGCATATGTTTTGCTTGTTTTATTTTGTTGGTTTTGGTTACATATTTATTTCGCTATATTTTGCCGCTTTCATTATTTTGTTTACGGCTGCGATATTTTATTTCGCTTATTGCTTTTAAGTTATTTATTGCTATTTATTACATATTTATTAAAACATGAGCCGTTATTATTTATTTTCGTTGATGGCTGGGCGATATTTATATTTGTTTATTGTTATTTATTATTATTTATTTGTTATTTATTGTTTCTATTGTCATTTATTAAGATATTTGCTTTAAACAGGCTATCGTTGTTTCTATTTAAGTTTATTAAGAGATCGACATCTAATATTTATCACATTATTAAGACATTTATTTAAGGTTATTTGTCACATATTTATTTAATATTTGTCGTTTTATTTGTTATTTATTACATATTTATTTAAGATGACAGCGAGCGATGGTTATTTACAAGATGATGAACATATTACATATTTTCTACGAAACAGCGACAAGATTCGACAAGAGCGAACGAAACAGCTATTAAGAACCGATTTGTTTGTTTACGGTTATTATATTAAGAGAAACTATGTACATTTATTGTTGTTTATTTATTTAATAAGACATTTAATGGCGACATTTATTTATGATGACAAACATTTGTTATTTATCATATTTATTACATATTTATTTAAGTTATTGCTATATTTATGAGAACGAGCTTGTTGTCAGCCAAGATATTTATTAAGATATTTATTTGTTGGCTATTAAGATGGCGATGAAACATTACATATTATTGTTATGGTTGTTGTTATTTATTTGTTATTTATTGATATTTATTTGCGAAAATTGATGCTATCAGAGAGTGAGCAGAGAGTGAGAGAAAGAGTGAGCAGAGAATGAGTGAAAGAGTGAGCAGAGAGTGAGGAAAGAGTGAGCAGGAGTGAGTGAAAGAGTGAGCAGAGAAGTGAGTGAAAGAGTGAGCAGAGAGTGAGCGAAAGAGTGAGCAGAGTGAGTGAAAAGAGTGAGCCGGAGAGTGAGGAAAGATGCAGAGAGTGAGTGAAAGAAGAGCGAGCAGAGGGATTGAAAGAGCGAGCAGAGTGAGTGAGAATAGAGTGAGCAGAGTATGAGTGAAAGAGGAGCCAAGAGTGAAAGCAGGAGCAGAGGAGGAGTAAAGAGTGAGCCAAAGAGGAGATGAGGAAAGAGTGAGCAGAGTGAGTGAAGAGTGAGCAGAGAGTGAGTGAAAGAGTGAGCAAAGAGTGAAACGGTTGCTGATTGTTAACACTGAGTTTCACAAGAGTTACTGAGCAGTATGTTTCATTATTCTATGGTACAGCTTTACAACCCAAGATATTCACAAAGTCACAAGGATACAACATATCATATGGGTTCTCTCATATTACTGTGACAGTGCACAATTTATCATTATATTCTTCATATTTGTATATCTTTCTGCATGTATGTATTTTATATATATTTGCCACAAATTTCACTTCCATTTTAAAGAGTTGTAATATTGAAACGTCACTTCATGTCATGGCTCAGCTGATGTAACGCACTTCGCAAAGATAATTAACATAAGCCATATACCATTGAAAGTGTCAACTTAAAACTCAATCCATTGTTTATTGCAATTCAGTAAATGTCTTAATGACCACCGTGCAGATGTCCGCAGGCCACCAACTGTAGAAACAAACTGCAATAAATCTGACCCTAATTGAGATAATTACCATTGTGACACGGTCCTCTGACGTCAGCTTTAAAACTAATCCAGTCAAGGGTTGTAAAACAAACCGTAATTAAACTGATGCAATTATCCTGTCACGGTCAGGTGACTACCCCTCAAAACTCGTTTCGCGCTTGTCCAATCATTAACTGTTTGATCTATGTCAACCAACCAAAATCATAATTACCGTATTATATGTTTTTGGACAATCGCAAAGAATTCCAACATTGATCAGTGATGTTTTCGGCTATAAAAAGAGGTCGTCAGTGATTTCCCCGATCGGCACACTTGGACCTCACAATAAATGATGAAACACCTCCTTGACTGATCATTGACTTAAGCAATTCTACAATCTATTTTTAAGGTAAGTTCTTTGGTACAACTCTACGAATTCTGTCAGATAATGACATGACTGGAATATATTTTTTATGAATAGAAAGTGGCAATATCATGTATATGTTTTTAGTGGCGATATCATGTGTATGCTTCTATTTTGCATGAACATTGACATGCATATATCTCAGTCGTTAATTGAATATGTAAAGTGAACTAGATGTGCTGTCATGGATTAGTTGTGCCCTGTATTGCACTCATGTATGGACACATTAGATATACTTTACATCACTAATATGCTGATAGTGAACAAATTGGTTCAGTGGCCAAATATCATGTATATATGTTTTATATGACGACAGCTGAGGGTATACTTGTGATTTGTGTTACAATGATTTGTATGAATGATTTTTTATTATGATTATTATATGAAGTTAGGTTGAAAGAAGAAATATTATATCTGGTATACATACAAGTTCTACCGTTTGAGATGCTAATTCCCCATCAAAATGTGTATATTAAAATTATTGTTTGAATATCTTTTATGCATATGTATTTATGAATAACACACTTGACCTCACAATAAATGATGAAACATCTCCTTGACTGATCATTGACTTAAGGAATTCTACATTCTATTTTAAGGATTTAAACTTGTTATCCATAACGAGCCGGGTACTCTCATATTACTTTGTCTCACCAGTTGTGAAGGTGATGCTGTCAATGTCTACATGGGCTCTGAATTCGCCAGTATCGAATGTCCAGGGCGCTGGGATCTGATTTGTATGTGGTTGGAATCTCAGAATTGTGTAGATTATCATCTTTGCAGTATCAGCATTTATTTCATGCTCGATGAAATAAGATTTTACAGAATGGGTTAATTTAGGCTGAAATATTTTTAAAGGCCTTTCAAAGGTCACATGTGTACAGTACTCATCCCGTTTGTTAGGGACAGCCATTGTGAAACGTGCACTCAGGCAGGCGCGTAGCAAGCCATTTCTTCGTGTAAGCCCTATAGGTTGCAAAGCTTTATATCTAGATAGTATTGAGGACTTGCCAGCCTTTTTAGCAACAATCATGTGCAAGACAGGGCTTTTTTTATAATGGTAAATATGCCCCTGTCAGGGACCTTAACCATAACCTTGGGGGTGAAGACATACGCATGTTCCGGTGTCAGTATTTTGATACAAAAACACCAGCTCATGGCAATAAGCATCAGGAAAATATTAATACCCGCATTTGGTCAGCTATTCTTTGTTGAAGGACTTAGATAAAATACAAGAATAAGTCATTGTTACAGTGACAAAACAAATTTTATTTTGATTCATAAAGTAAATCATTGCTTGATACCATATCGAAAGCAGGATTCCAGATAATTTTTCAACATCAGGAGTACGTACTCCTTATTTTTTCAATATATGAGTACTGGAAAATAATAAGAGTACATTGGAATTTTATGGTCTATCATTAAACTTGTGCTTCGTTTCATATATGCACGGCAGCATTGCTATTCTGGTGTAAACGGTCAATAACCAATAAAACAATACTTTTTCAAGATAAATACGTCTGTAAATGATTCTAAGACAGTACGGAATTGCTGTGGTGCGTATCTGCTACGTTTTCTTAATTATTTCCTACCGTATCGTGCATATTTTTATCCGTTCATACGCCGATACGGCCCTTATCTGGAGCCCTGCGAAAGTAATGCAAAATCTATTGGAAATAACATTCTTTAAGAATTTCCCCAACATGATATCGCCAAGTCCCAAACTGAAAGATTGGGTAGTCAGGCTCACTGACTGGGACATGTCATAGTATCCAATTGCATAGATCGATGCTCATGCTGTTGATCACTGGACCGTTTGGTCCAGACTCGATTATTACAGACCGCTGCCATATAGCTGGAATATTGCTGAGTGCGGTGTTAAGCAACAAAACAACCAACCAACATATTGTCGTGCCGAATGATATGTTCAGGGATAAAATAAAGAAGTGGATCAAGTATTTCCGAAAGTTAAAATTCGTAAAGTTGGTTTCATGGACTTGTAACATGACTGCCGTCACATTTGACATGTCCTTCAAATATTTAAGAGTTAACATCGTGATTATCCTGAAATATTTTCGAGCATGTTTTGTGACATCTAGGACGTTTTTTCACTTGTTGGACAACACAACACGGAAACATTCATAATTATCCTTTCTTTTGTTTACTTTAAAATATACAAATCCATGCTATTCGTAAGGGAACCTATCTAGCATTAAGCAAATCTTTCAGGAATTTAATAGACCTATCTTTCTCAGTGCAACACTCATTCATTTGACTCTAAAGAGATATCTACTTACGTCCCTGACAGTCAGTCCCGTTACGGCCATCCTTGCACCCACTCTCACAGTGTCCAGTGGTTTTGTTACACACCTCAGATGTGTTCTTACAGTAGCACCAGGAACTGCAGCCAGACCCGAAACTCCGTCAGCGCACTCTGGTAAGAAACAAACAAACATTTATTGGTATTGGTTTTACTAAAGTGAATAGTAAACAAATTCAAGCATAATAACAATTTCAGTGTTATCAAGTTACTATGTCACATGTTATCCTAATCGAATAAATATTTCACATAGATCTCTTAGCAGTCGACAATGTATAGAGACAGAAACATATATTACCATATATTACCACTACACATTACAATATCGAGTCGTTATAGGTTGGTAATCGGGGCAACCTGCGAGTACTTTCCTGACAGCCTGTCCAAGTGTATCCATCACGGCACCCACAAACGCAGTATCCAGTGAGAAATTGCAGCATGCATTATTTACCATAAATTTCCACTTCACAGAGATTGAGTATGTACTCCGAGTCGGTCAGTGTTGGCAGCTGGACAGAGACATGTTGTCCACGTATTGGTGTCACACAGTTGATGTTGACGGGGGAGGTGGGAATGTCGGGCTGGCTCTGTTGATAGCAGGTACGATTGTCAACCCGTACGATGAAACCTCTCATTCGTCCTAGAATTATACAAATACACAATGTACATCAAGACGTCAATATGACATGGTGAGGCAGATCAAGGTTGGTAAATGAATGATCTAAGGGGTAGAGTCATGGCACTTACATCTTTAGCTTGCAAACCTCTTTCCCCAAAGCAGCACAGAGTTATGCAATAGTAGTGCCAAGTCTATATTCATTCAGACTGATACTTATCTTTAGCAGATTGGAATGATCCATTGAAATTCAACACAATCATTGCAACGGAAGCATTTGTGAAATTCATCTCAGGAAAACTGTATTGAGTCGTTGGATTCATTGAACATATGGTATTAACTGGGCAGGCATTGTAACAAAATGTTATGAACAATGTGTGTCATTACATCTGAATACCTCTGATCTAACTGGTTCATTGATTGATTGCTTGGGCATTCGGTAGATCGATCAATCGGTTTATTGATTGATCATACCTCTGTTACAAATATTCTAATGGTATATTCCTCAAATCCTATCACAGATATTAACCACATTGAAACATTGTTGATTTCAGTACACTCTGTTATACAGATGAATATAGTATCTCTATCCAACTTGGTATGTAATTAACTCTCAAATGAAGCTTTCATTGAGTAGTGAGTTGTGATTCTTTTCTGTACAGTGTGTTCATAATACTTGCGTGGATGTGAAAAGAATATTTTCAGATTGGTGATGAGGTGAGTCTCTCCCAGGTCGACTGTCCACCATGTAGGTTTTGACCTGTCCTTGTGTGTGTACATGTCCCTGACCAGTACCTGCTGTTAGCCACACCGTCCACAGCCAGGGGAGGAAGTCTTGTCCCCACACGTCTCTCATGGCGTCTGTGTTCGCCCACCGACAGTCATTGACAGTGCCGCTTTGTTCTGTTGGTTTGTTCAGAGCTATATTTCCTGGTAACAGACACGTTAGGTTTGTTATATTATTTCATTTGGGGGTTATCATATTCTGACTAGTCAATCAGAACTTGTCAATGATTAACTGTAATGAAATAGCTAATTTGACATATTATGACAGATAATTGTTGTAAAATGACAATGATTGAAAATGAGGAACAATTCTATGAATGCTCATATGGCAACAACATACACAATAATGGACAATTCAATATACTATTTACAGTATGTGTCAATGAGCAAGAAAAACAATTGAAATGAACTGGGTGCCACATGTCTGAAAACCTCCATGAATAGTATCAGCAACGCCAACCAACACCACCATACGGACTGTCATATTATGTAGGGTCAGCACGTATCAACCTACAATCAGTATCTTGAATGTCCACAACTCTAGCGTTTAAGTCGTCCCCTCACGCTGATCGTCAAAGTCTTATTTCCAACATTTCCATCTGCTGTTACCGGTGCACTGCCTTTGTCAGCTGATTTAGGTTTAGAACTAAATGGTCTCCAGCTCACTCTTTCGTTTAGCCAAGGTTATCCCAAAGATCTTCTGCTGAGTTCAGATCAGGACTCTCATCATTTTTCGGAAGTGGAGTTTGAGTCTCAATTAATGACATTTGTATATTTATCTAAAATGGCTGAAAACAAATATTTTCCTTATTGTAAACTGAACAAAATGTTGACATTGTTCTGTTCAGATGGCTTGCCTTTGTGGGTGTTGAAGCGCGCGCCGATTTGGCCCTGGACACGCTCATCATTACCTGAACATTCGCTATCAACACTGTTTTGAGCTTTGCTAAATTACATCTCCAGGGATGCCTTGCCTTCATATGAAGTCACAGATGATTGTAAGGCATTAAAGTATTTACTGTGATAAGCTAAGGTCCCGTCAGTGACAGTATGTACCTTGGTGGCAGTCCTCTGTGTTACAAGCCTGTATGTGTGAAGTTAACACACTGATTGTTGGGCATAGACGATTTTTAAAATAGGCACAGCAATATTGTCCCATTTACTTGTTTAGGGAAAGCCTATGGGACTTTGTTTAGATCCCCAGTAGAGAAGGTGGTAAGAGTTCCGCCCGTATCTCCCTACATCTTAACGATGAGGGAACAGATTTGTATATATTCAGGTAATATGATTTGACTAGAAGCCATAAAATAAAGGACATTGTTCATACAGACATTAAATTATCAGGATTAGGGTTAGGGTTAGGGTAAGGGTTAGGCTAGGGTTAAGGGGATACGGGCGGTAGTCTTTCCGACAAGGTCGAAGCCATGCTTCTTCGTAAAAACTGAAGGTAGTACCGAGGCTGACCTTTTTTCATTTGCATATTAATATTAACACGGAAAAACTAGACAAAGTTTTACCAATATGTTATAACGATATGCGTTATTGAAAACAGGAAATATTACAGACTAACCGACTACGTTCTTCAATCTTAAACCTGCCAAGGTCACATTGATAACGAGCATCGGACTTAATACGGGACAAGTATCTCTAAAGCTAACAGAAACCAAGGTGCATTACGTTTATCTGTCTTTACGGCTGTTTGTATTCCACGTTGGTCAAATCACGTGCGTGCCACATATACCTTCGTGGCATACTCGCGACTGGCCATCAATGCTTCAGTCCAACTAAATGACATAATCTCACGTTCACATTAACAATGTTATTGTAAGTTTCATCTGTAAACGCGATTATTTGTGATAGATAGAATAGATATATATTACGGATGACAGTCACAACTCAGGGGAGGCTGTCTAGTAAATTCACTCAGGTAAGAAACTTTGCTTCCTTCTACTTTGACATACTATTGTTATTCTATGTTAACTTTAACCTATTGTAAATACCTTAACTATAAGTTACCACCCTTGGCAGTACCTTCAGGTTTATGTGGAACGAGGCATCCCTTAGTATGTGTCTCATATCTACTGTTTTACAGTTTATGATTGTTTATTTAATACTGATTGACACTACACTGTTTTGTGATTATTATAGAGAGCGTATAGAGTGTGTCGGATATTTTTAACTATTGTATTACGTTGTGAATATTATGCTGTTTGGGATCGTTGCAGAATGTAGATTGTATGAACCCCACTGGGGTGATGTGTAGTGTAGTGAACTATTGTTGTGTACATTGGAATATGTATCGCGATTAATGTAGTATGTGTCGTGTATAACGAATCTACATGTGATGTTTATGTACTTTGATATCTGATTGCATTGTGATAATAATAATGTTCTAATAATTAATTGAAACTATGCTATTATTGACTGATTATGTAAAATCGTTAAGTGACTGCTGTGTAATAAACTCCTTGTTTATTTACTCAGGTGTTATGTTGTGTGTGTGGGTTGGTATGGGCAGACCTCTTGCCAAGCAGAGCTAATTCCCCAAAATTCGCGCTTTATTCATCCCTTTATGATCCCATTTGAACCGTTTGAACCGTTATCGTACTGAGAAACCTTGTACACATGTGCATGATATATATAAGAGTAGACGAGCAAATGTTTAATCCTGGGTCACATGATCTTAGCATAGCTTCAAATCAAACCACAGACATAGTGTTCTACTCACGTCTCTGACAAGTGGGGCCTGACCAGCCCTGGAGACAGCCACTTGGGCACCGGAAGTCGGCATCACATCCGTCGCTTGCACAGTGACACTCACGAGCTAATCATAAAAAAATGTTATCGGATGAAACAGTTATTGGATGTGCACACATTTGAATTAACCTACAGTAACTACAGAACGTGCTGTCAGAACACACGACACATGCTCTTAATCACATTGTATTGCGCTAATGTACTGAGAAACGCCCAAATCTATGGGATATTTGCTAAGAAGTGGAATGTCTATTGATATAGTTATTGTATAATCTACTTTATGTTTCATGTATTCTTGAAATGGATCAATGTTTCATAATAAATTTAGAATTTTATCTATCCTGACTCAGCTACAAATGGAATAGAAGTAACAAAACCCTCTCCACATCCATGATAGAAGTAACAAAACCTCTCCACATCCATAATAGAAGCGATAAAACCCTCTCCCACATCCATAACAGAAGCGACAAACCCTCTCCACATCCATAACAGAAGCGACAAAACCCTCTCCACATCCATAACAGAAGCGACAAACCCTCTCCACATCCATAATAGAAGCGATAAAACCCTCTCCACATCCATAACAGAAGCGACAAACCCTCTCCACATCCATAACAGAAGCGACAAACCCTCTCCACATCCATAACAGAAGCGACAAAATCCCTCCACATCCATAACAGAAGGACAAAACCCTCTCCACATCCACACAACAGAAGCGACAAACCCTCTCCATATCCATAACAGAAGCGATAAAACCCTCTCCACATCCATAATAGAAGCGATAAAACCCTCTCCACATCCATAACAGAAGCGATAAAACCCTCTCCACATCCATAATAGAAGCGATAAAACCCTCTCCCACATCCATAACAGAAGCGACAAACCCTCTCCACATCCATAACAGAAGCGACAAAACCCTCTCCATCATCCATAACAGAAGCTGGCAAAGCCTACTCTCACATCCATAACAGAGCAACAAACCCCTCTCCACACCTTACAAACAGAAGCGACAAACCCTCTCCACATCCATAACAGAAGCAACAAACCCTCTCCACATCCATAACCAGAAGCGATAAAACCCTCTCCACATCCATAACAGAAGCGACAAACCCTCTCCACATCCATAACAGAAGCGACAAACCCTCTCCACATCCATAACAGAAGCGACAAACCCTCTCCACACATCCATAACAGAAGCGACAAAACCCTCTCCCACATCCATAATAGAAGCTGATAAAACCCTCTCCACATCCATAACAGAGAGCAACAAACCCTCTCCACATCCATAACAGAGCGACAAACCCTCTCCACATCCATAACAGAAGCGACAAACCCTCTCCACATCCATAACAGAAGCGACAAAACCCTCTCCACATCCATAACAGAAGCGACAAAGACCTCTCCACATTCATAATAGAAGCGACAAACCCTCTCCACATCCATAACAGAAGCAACAAACCCTCTCCACATCCATAACAGAAGCGATAAAACCCTCTCCACATCCATAACAGAAGGACAAACCCTCTCCACATCCATAACAGAAGCAACAAACCCTCTCCACATCCATAATAGAGCGACAAACCCTCTCCACATCCATAACAGAGCGACAAAACCCTCTCCACATCCATAATAGAAGCGATAAAACCCTCTCCACATCCATAACAGAAGCAACAAACCCTCTCACATCCATAACAGAAGCGACAAACCCTCTCCACATCCATAACAGAAGCGACAAACCCTCTCCACATCCATAACAGAAGCGACAAACCCTCTCCACATCCATAACAGAAGCGACAAAGACCTCTCCACATTCATAATAGAAGCGACAAACCCTCTCCACATCCATAACAGAAGCGACAAACCCCTCCACAACCATAACAGAGCGACAAGACCCTCTCCACATCCATAACAGAAGCGATAAAACCCTCTCCACATTCATAATAGAAGCGACAAACCCTCTCCACATCCATAACAGAAGCGACAAAATCCCTCCACATCCATCACAGAAGCGACTAAACCCCCTCTACATCCATAACAAGAAGCGACAAAACCCTCTCCACATCCATAACAGAAGCGACAAAACCCTCTCCACATCCATAACAGAAGCGACAAAACCCTCTCCACATCCATAACAGAAGCGACAAAACCCTCTCCACACCCATAATGAAACCAAAAGAACTCTTTCCACATCCATAATGGAAGCGACAAACCCTTTCCACATCCATAAGAAATCTCTGCTATAAGCTGAGTTGATTGTAATACAATTGTGACTAAATCATGATATAATATATGGTATTTGTTCCAGCAGTAAAACAGTAAGGGACATGTTTATAAAGATATTTGCTAGAACGTGTTCCTGCATCTTGTCAGTTATGAGTACAATTTATGTTCCTTAAAGAGAGTTATACAGTGAGTGCCAGGAAAGAAATACAAACCTTTACACAATGTTCCCACTCCAGTACTCCTGGCAGCCATGACTACAAGTCCCATTCACATTGTGACAGTTCTGATCTCCTCAGTACAATGTCCACACGTCTCCATGCAGCCAGAACCATAGCGTCCCTCAGGACAAGCTGTAACGATATTTGTAGCATCGTGTTTTGTGTATTTTCCTACACCAAGACACGTCACAACAGTAGCTTCTGTAACAGTAGGAAGTGTTCGTCAGCATGCTCTATATTTAAAACCAAATAAATATAGTTTTAAAATTATTTGATAAATTACGGTAATTTCAACTTTTCTTTCTTTTTCCTTCCCTTTCCTTTAATTCACCAACCACCCATCTGAGTTCCCGTGCCCGGGTAATATATTATATGTTTTAAAATATGTTGTCAGATGCCTGTTAGGGTGAAATATATTCAACATACAAAATTACAACATCGAAATACATATTTCCCTATTGTGAGGTCCGGCCACACATAACGATAATGATTTTCGATTGTCCTTCTCTTCAAAAATACTATTTAAAGAGCTAAATTTCTGATTGGATTTTTGTGCAAGTTATGGACAAAAGTACTTTCAATACTAATGGCATCTTTACAGAAAGATGTCTCTGCCGAAAGCTGCTTAACTAACACCGCTTAAGCGACTACTGCCTCTATTACAGAGGAGAGGGTTCAGAAACTGTCCAATTGTTTTATAGCGGACGTGACTACATGCATGTTTATTAAAAATAGACAAACGTAATGCAGCAGGGATGCAATGCCAAAGACAAAGCAAATGGATTTTAAAGGTACTTTGGAAACACTAGACAATGCCATCCACGCTATTTAAATGTAAACATGTACAAGTTGTATTTACAAAGGTTGAGTACCTCTAAAAGCGAATATACAATGTTTACCAGCACAGAGAGAGTAACTGGCCAGTGCTTCTACCAAGAGCTCCCAAATGTGAACAGACACATCTACACACCCACCATGATGCCAGTTATAACACAATAAGTGTTCCAGATATACCTCAACTGAGAGGTTGCCAAAATTCATATAGTTTCCAAAAGTTTGAAATTTTGGTGAAATGAAAATGGTGCAGACACACATATAGCTAGAGACAAAATCAAGGCGAACGGGGATTCGAACCCAGTAACAGGTTTTGGGTGTGTCTTTAAATTTATTAAGAGAGAAGTAGGACGTCTATTAAAGAATTAACCCTAAATTAAAGACAATGTACAGTTTAGTTTATCTCAACTGAACAACGACTAAACGAGAAAATATAAAGGGAGTTTGTTGAAAATCTGACATATTTTATTTGTGTGAAAAGATTGACATACGGGCTAATCCGCGTATGTCTGCTCTTATATATTCAAACTAAACTGAAACACCTAGTTTGGGTGTTTCTCTCAAAAATGAAAAAAAGAAAACCGAAAAAACCACCCAAAACCCAACGTAAATAATTCGAAAAGAGTTATAATTATACTAACAAACGGTATTTCCAACTTTGTTCAAACTGAGACCATAAAATCAGAGGGCGTACATACCCTTTTAGCATTCCATTTTCAAAATACGTTTTTGACAAGACAACGGGGCGTCATAGTTGGGTACATAAGATACCGGAACAGTGTGATATGGTGTCATATATAAGAAATATTATTGGCTCTCCCCTGTATGTATTGTAATAAAATATTAGTTTCGCCCCTATAATATTTATACATGGGTCCAAGTTCTTTATCTTTTAAATGAGTTCATGCGACACTGTACTTTGTTTCAATACACTTTTTTGAGACAGCGAATTAAAGACTGGACTTGTGTTGTATTTGGGGTTTAAAATCCAGTCAGTAATACATGTAAGTGGAGTCGTGAACTGGAAATTCCTGGAACAGGTTTGGTGGGCCGATCCACTCATTTGCCTCGCACCATTATGTTAAGCAAGCGACAAAAATCGTTTTCAACTTACTTTAACACTGACTGACTGACTGGAGTTTGGTTTTACGCCACTTTTAGCAATATTCCAGCAACATCACGGCGGGGACACCAGAAGTGGGCTTCACACATTGTACCCAATGTGGGGATTCGAACCCGGTCCTTCGGCGTGACGAGCCAACGCTTTAACCATTAGGCTACCCCACCGCCCCTTACTTTAACACCACTAATAATGTCATCATGGCTGCCCACTTTATCATTCCAATCAAAAGCATGATTTCCCATCACCCCTTGCAGTAATAAATAGCAGGGACTAGACTAGACTTCCAACTACACTCTGTTGCCCACGCTGGAAGGTTCATTACCAAAACTGTAGAGACATTCACCATATACCCCAGACAGTGAGAATCTGTTAGAAGAACCCATTCGTATGGTATCCGTGTGATCTGTGATTTTATTACTTGTCATAGTATCATATTGAAACAAGGATTACTCCACTCTCAATTAATGCTCCCTTTATCGGGCATGCGCAGAGCGAATGTAACTGGCTAGCAGACGCCGCGGGAAACCGCACCAGGACGAACTTGTATGACATGTTGTTGAGTTACCGAATCAATTACTAAATCCCTATATATCAAGGTCACGAGTTCCCGTATTCTATGACATGGTGTCAGAGTAAAGTACTGAAGACGTAATTAAGAAAGATGGCACGTTTTCGTCCATAGATTTCTTACACCGGCCGAGTGGCCCCAATGGCGGCAACGGTTCATGAGATTTCGTTCCGCGACAAAAGGTGGATAAACAGTCAGATGTTCAGAAAAAGCTCACTAATTTACGCAATGGGAAAGGAAGGGGAACACATTATGAACTCTTTTTACATTTGACGAAGAAGGTGATGGGAAATTTGACAAAGTGATTCAGAAATACGATGAACATTTTGTTCCAAAACGGAATGTGGTTCACGAGAAACCAAGTTTCACCAACTCAATCAACGATCGGGTGAAAGTGTGGAAGCGTTTATACGCTCGTTGTACGAACTTGCAGAGTACTGTGAATTTGGGAATATGCGTGATGATGAAGTATTCGTGACAGGATTGTCATTGGAATTTCTGACAGACAAGTTTCAGAACGGATGCAATTAATTCCTGGATTAACATTGGATCAGACTATGCAGACAGCCAGGGAAACGGAACTAGTCCAAGTCTCAAATCAAGAATCAAAACAATTTTCAGACTTAAGAAGAGGTAAGAGGTAGAAATTCCAGAAATATGAACTTTAATGCCCATAGAGGTAGAAGATTTGGCCTCCCCACGAGGTTTTCATCATGGAAGTAATGGTAACCATGGAAACCAAAGGAATCATCAATCATACGGTCTCAATAAGCCCTGTTCACTTTGTGGTCATCTTCATTCAGGACGGTGTCGCGCTAGTGGTCAGACATGTCCTGTATGTAACAAGAAAGGACATTATGCCAAGATGTGTACAAGCAATAGAAAACAAAATGTTCACAGTGTAGAGACAGACGTTTTGTCCGATGATCAGGCAAGGGATTCTATATTGGATCTGTCAGCTGTGAAGATGATAATGATGCATGGATGGTTACATTTTATGTTCAAGACACACCTGTTGAATTCAAGGTTGACACCGGTCCAGACACCACGGTGATTTCAGGAGAAACTTATGACAAACTTTCAACAAACCAAAGTTACTACCACCAGATCGTGAACTTTCTGAACATTCACACCTAATAGGGTGTTCAGGATTGTTTCCTGCACAGGTGAAAATATCATGGTGAAATTATACAGTTCAACGTTTATGTCACAGACGGATATAACAATCTGCTGAGTAGGAATGTTTCATACAAGATGGGTTTTGGTGAAGCCGAACATTCATGAAATCAGCACGAAGAGATAAACAAAGTACAGTCAAGGTATTGGTCCTTTCGGACTTGTGAATTGTGAACCAGTGAAGATAAAACTGAAACCTGAGGCAGTTCCCTTCAGTATTGCAACGTTACGAAGATTACAATTTTCTTTGTTAGACAAAGGAAAGAAGATTTGACACGTATGAAGGATGCCGGTATCATAAAAAGAAAATAACCGAGCCAACAGAGTGGTGTGTGCACCCAATGGTACCTGTGTAACTTCAAGAAATCAGGAAACGTAAGGATTTGTAAGCTTGACCTGAAGAAGCTAAATGAAGGTGTAGAAAGAGAACACTACATGATGCCAACATTGGAAGATATTGCTCCAAAGCAATGTGGATCCAAGATACACAACCCTGGATGCCTCTAGCGGTTATTATCAGATTCCTCTACATGAAGATAGCCAGAAACTTACTACATTCATGACCCCTTTGGACGTTATTGTTTCAAGAGAATGCCATTTGGAGTGACCTCCCTTAACTCCAGAGATATTTCAGCGCAACATACGACAGAGCTCTTGTACGGTCTACCCGGTACAGAAGTCATAATGTATGACGTACTCATTCACAGTTCGTGCAGTGCTGAACATGAAAAAGACTTTAACGACACAATTAACGCCATACAGAAAGCGGGACTTAAGCTGAACAAAGACGAGTGCAAGTTCCGGAAATCAGAAATTGTATATTTCGGACACAGAATAAACAAAGTGGAATCAGTCCGGAATCAAGCAAGGTGGATGCCATCTTTGAATTAGAAATCTCCGAAGGGCATTTAGGAACTTAGACGCATCTTGGGGACTGATGAACTATTTGGGGAAATTTTGCCGGATATCTCCACTGTTACGAAATTAATGACTGATCTACTACATGCCGATACTATGTGGCATTGGGGCCTAGATCAAGAGTCTGCTTTCTCCAAAGTAAGAGCCATGGTAATCAGTTGCACCGGTACTGGCATTCCTATGATCCCAAGTTGCCAACCATGGTGAGTGCGGGACGCAAGCAGCTACAGTCAAGGAGGTGCCTTTGCTACAGCTGCATGGTGGAATCATATGGAGGCCAGTGGCTTTCTTCAAGAACGCTAACGGGTTCGGAGTGCCAAGTTATGCGCAGATCGAAAAGGAGACTGTAGCTGGTGTATGGGCGTGGGAGAAATTCAGTCGCCTACCTGATAGGTTTGGATGGATTCAAACTGCAAGCAGATCACAAACCTCTCGTTCCACTCATCAACTCGTATGATCTCAACAACGTGCCACCTGATGTCAAATACTGTTGATGCGCTTGAGAAGATTTCAAGTCACAGCAGAGTATGCTCCTGGGGAAAACCTAGTCGTGCCAGACTACAAAACCTACTTGAGTCTGTATCTACCCATCTCGACGAGAAAAATCAACACATCAAAGATGATGCAATGACCCAATCATCCAACGTGCTATGCAGTTCACCCAGACAGGATGGCCAGAGCATAGTAAGAGCATACCATCTGAGGTAACACAGTTCTATGTCGTGAGTGGAAAACTGTCAGTAGTTGATGACCTACTGGTGTTCCGCGATCGTATCATCGTTCCCGAAGTTCTACGAGAGGAAATCTTGAGCAAATTCACTCGGGACACCAAGGAGTAAATAAAGTGCCAGGAAAGAGCAGCATTGTGTGTGTGGTGGCCAGAGATATCAAACGATATCAAGACGAAAGTTAGCCAGTGTAACTTTTGTCAGACGCAAGCATCCGACCCAGAGAAAGGAGCCACTTATGACCGCCCCACTTCCAGAAAGACCATGGCAGAAGATTGCCGCTGATTTGTGTTTTGCCAAGGGATAGAACTTTCTTTGTAGTAGTGGACTATTACTCAAGGTATCTTGAATTTGCTCACTTAACCAATATAACATGTTCACAAGTGATGGGCAAGTTGAAGGCAATGTTCGCTCGATGGGGCGTACCAGAAGAATTTCGCTCAGATAATGGAACACAATTCCACGTCTGCAGACTTTAAAAGTTTGCACAAGAGTACAACGTAAATTTTCAACATCAAGTGACATTAAAGGCTAAAAATTGTTTAAAGAGTTTATTTTATCGGAAAATGGGGAGATGTCATAGTATCATATTGACACAAGGATTACTCCATTCCTTATTAATGGTCCCTTGTCGGGCATGCGCAGAGCGGATGTAACTGGCTAGCAGACGCCCACTCTCCTATCCAGAGTTCCATGCGGCAAGCCAGCATAGTACCTCTACCACAGGCCAGTAACATGTGACGTTTCGTCACATCTTGCACCGTCCATGGACGAATGACATGTTGTTGAGTTACCGAATCAGTAATAAATCCCCAACATCAAGAGTTCACGAGTTCCCGTACATTGTATGACATTACTCTCCGTGGAAGATGCTGCAGTGTAATTTTTTACGACAATGTTACACTAGTGTAATACCGCTAGACGTATGACGTCATAATGTGTTATACAGTATATGAGGTCTAATGCTACTACCTCTGTCACAATGGTATTAGACCTTGCTTGACTCACGAAAAGCTGAGAGTCATCACACAGTAGGCGGTTTCTATCAGTTTATGTTGAGAGTAATAAACAGAATACTGAGCTCGCTTCTGTGAAATAATTTTTATTAAACTCGTAAAAGATTTAGTATCAGACGATCGAAATAGAGTTGGTACCAAATCTCGTTTAATAAAAATAGTATTCACGTAAGGTAGTTTAGTATCCTCTACGTATCACCGTGTTTACATTAATCTGTGTGTAGCCCACCCAGTCCGTCAGGTATGGCATTTTAGAAGCTACACATCTATGACGTTATCATGTACGCAAATTACTCGAAATTGACTCGAAAATGTGCAGATTTATGTTCACCAACAGACGCCGTTGATCATTCTCCTAGTCACGTGATCACCTCTATGGTGGTTGTTTTGATTTTGGTGTGAACGAAAATTGAAACTCCAACGAGAACAGGCAGATATGTATTCAGACTTTTGTATATATCAACATGGGGAAATCCATCTTTGGAGGGCAAGAATCGATCGGGTGTTTCAAGCGACCTCATTCACTTTGTCGCGGTACACAGGTATGTGGTATTATACGGATCGGTCTCCGCATATTATTGCTGTCACTAACTCTGCTACACTTGACACTGGGATATTGAACCTAATCCCGGACCCCTAAGACAGCTTCTGTACCGGGAGATCGTCCAGAGCAGACTATCTGCTCAAAATGTAAGTGGTCAGTTTGTTTTACAGATCCATTCAGTCAGTCACTCTCTCTGATCGCGCTGTACAACGCATAGTTCGATTCAGGCACAGATCACATCGCTCAATATTCCAGATTTTATGTCCACTTCACACCATCGTGAACCCGACGAACCGGTCAGCACTGAAAGAGCTCACAGGTTAAACTCCAAATCCGGTCGAGACCAGTGCTAAAGTATCTTAAAGTTTTGTTTTCAAAGAAGAATGTCAAGTTTCAAAGGCTGATAGGCAATGCTTGAAAAGATTTGACTTTCGAGTCACTGAGGATTTCACGGATAGAGTGGAAAGATATGTTCTCGATTATCTCCCTTGATGATAAAAAAGACAGGCGAGGATAACAGATTTACCTACTTCAGCTATGATAAACGGATAACTGATGACACTATGTATACATGGGAAGAGGTTTCAGATATACGAAAGAATCGGGACCGCAGGAATTGGAGCTACAAATCAGCCAGATCATCCAAACAGAGTGACAGTGAATCTCAGCATCATACATCAAAATAGACTGAGATGTGGCAGAGGCCCCAATGTTTTAATTTCAAATAGTAGCATTGTGGACGAAAGAAACAGCTAGTGATTACACTAGTGTCTGTTTTCTTTCCAACGAGTATTCGTTATTTGTGCGCCAAAATACTCCGGTTTCCAGTGATAATTCTGTGTTATTGTCTCATCTTAAAGATGTTGAGATAGGTAACACATGATAACGAAAATATTGTTATCAAGCTGTGTGCATGGAACATTCATGGAATCAAAGGAAGTCCTATCAGACTTTATCTTGTTTTGAGAAAATATAGATGCATATTTGTTTGATAGACTTTTAAGATAATTATAAACAAAATGTTTGGTAACCAAAACTAAAAAAGAATCCAAAATGTTTTTCCAGTCGTGGCAGATATTCTTGAGGGCTAGCTGTTTGTATAGGGAATTCATTGTCACATCGTTTCAAAAAGAGTCTACAGCCATTGGAATGCTTACATGTTTTTCACTATTAAGGATAAGTTGCTTCCCTTTACCATCTTCCTGGTGTTTGTTTATATTCATCCTGAGCGTTCACCCACATACAATTCATGTGAAGAAAATGGTATTGATTATTTAGAACAGCTGATGCACATCATTCATGACTACAAGGAAGCATGTAAATTTATCATATGTGGAGACTTTACTGCTAGAACTGGGTGTGAACTGAACCATATTTTACGTGATGGGGTTAAATATTTACCAGCAGATGGAAATTATAATTCTGATTATTTTAGTTGTGTCTAAAGATACGAAACTAATTTGACACAAATGTGAACAACTTTGGTAGAAGTTTATTGGACATCTGTAAGCTATATGGGGTACATATTTTGAAAGGGAGATCTAAAATGGATAGTAATGTTCATTTTACCTCCATCTCCTTTATCTCCGGTTGCAGAGTTGTTGCTGATTTGTTTTTTGTTTGTGTCTACAGATTGTTTTCCAAAGATTTTAGATATGTCAGTTACACAGCCTACAGAGTCGGATCATTTACCTATGGTGTGTACTTTAAAAGATATTGTTACTGGTGGGGATTTTAAAGAAAGTTCAGTTACTATTACTTTCACATGTTCCTAAATATAAATTAAGCCCTTAACATGTTTCCTCTTATGTTAAGCATTTCAGTAGCGATATTTGTAAAGATGTGTTTGAAGAATACTTTTAATGTGAATGCAGCACTACACACGCTCAGAGATATAATATTATATTTAGCAAAGTCAGCTGTTGCCATTTCCAATGGATTTGCAATTAGGAACATATATCAGCCTCCATGGTTTGATAAGGAGTGTGATTTATTCAAGTCGGAGAAATACAGATATTTGGCTAAATTTAGAAGCTGCAAATGTGATTCTAACTTAAAGGAATATATTACTGTCACAAATATATATAAGAATTGTTGCACGCAGTAGAAAATGAACTGTAACTTAAAGCTTAATGAGGAAATCAATTTGTCCGGGAAAAACTGACTGTAAACACTTCTGGACGACAGTGGAAAAAAGCAATACAGGGACGGTCACAGAGAAGTTTTATATATATATATATATATATATATATTTTTGCAAAGTAACACTCAGTGTTACATAGTCGCCCAAGAAATAGTAATTTACATTTATCGATATACCCAGTTAGTGACCATAATCCCAAATTTGCAATGGTAAATATTGATCATGACCACTTACCAAGACCTTTGTTCAAAGGTGTCAGCCTGTTGGACTTTGATGTATGTTAATACTTCACAGCCATAGAGACTAGTTTTAAGAATCATTCTGAGCCATATTTTAACACAAGTGATTGGATGTAGGCCAGAATCATTCAGTCCAATAGATCTAAGTGAGTTTACATTCTGTCTTGCTTTCTGACAATACTTTTTCACTGCTAGTTTTGTTGAGAGGTTACTTGTAAAGAGAACACCCCATATACGGTAGATTCTGATAAGGGGATTAGGATGTTACCAATGCTACAGTGGACGTTTACATCATAGCCTTTTCTTTTGCTTAAAACGATGATGGTACTTTTTTGATGGGTTATATGTTAGACGCCATTTAGAAGCGTGTGAAGAGACAATATTAGTGATACCTGTAGGCCATTAGGAGAGTGTGCTTATGAGAGTAGTATCGTCAGCAAGCAAGACACTTGGAACGTACATACAAAAGACAGGGATACCACAGCCAGCTTCTCTTAAACATGTAATTAGGTCATTAATAAAAATGAGAAAAAAACAAGAGGATATAACCCTCCCTTGTCAAACACCTTGTTTGACCAAGTACATATCTGACCTCTCGCCGTGGTATGCAACAAATGATTTGCTATTGGTGTAACAGTGATGTAACAGTTTCCATGTATTACCTCTAATACCAAGTTCATGAAGCTTATAGAATAAACCATCATGCCAAATTCTGTCGAATGCTTTTGCATTGTCGAGAAAGGCTGGAAAGACAGGGGAAACTCTATGGTTATAGTATTGTATACTCTCCATGAGAGTGAACACAGACATTATGGCTCCATGCTCTTTTCGATATCCAAATTGTAACGTATCAAGAAAGTCCGGATTTGATTTAAGCAATTTATTTTCAATTCGTTTGAGCAAGAGCTTTTCAAATAATTTACCAAGGCAAGATATTAGTGTGATACCTCTGTAGTTTCGAGGGTCGGTTTTATCATTTTTACCTTTGTATATTGATATTACCATTCCAATACTATATTCGTATGGGACATATTGAGATTCAATCATATGATTGAATAGTTTACATACATAATTAATGAATACATCACCTGTAAATATGATATTCTCGTTTGTAATTTTGTCGGGACCTTGGGATTTGTTTTCGCTTAAGAGACTTAACAGCATCCTTTATCTCATCAAATAGAAAGTCTTTTTCTAGTTCCTCATCATAATCCTCAGTGCTGCTATTGTCAATTTCCTGAAACCAATTGAGATATGTGATTTTGAAATCATCATCAAATGTTTCTGACTCAGCTAGGTCGGTATATTTTACATACTTCAGAGGGCGTTGAGCCGCTCTCGCCTCCGTAATCAAAGTGTAGATACATTTGCAAGTACTGCCCTTTGCTTTCGGACAGTTTTGTAGAAAGAGTTTACGTCCAATTCAGCTAATAATTTAATTTCTTTTAACATTTCTTTTATGGGATCTTTTATTTCCGAAGCAGACATCGGAATTTTCTTTTCTCATCTTTATAGGCCAAACGTTGTTCAGAGTTCACGAGGTTTACCGGAGTTGATCCATGCACGCCTAGCTACACGCATATCGTAGTGAGCATAATTTAGGCAATTAGTTTTCAAAAGGTTTTAGGTATGGTTTGTTATTACTGGGAGGTATAGAATTTGAGGAAGCATACAATAGAGCAGAGCTTATCATATCATTGAAGTGATCTATATTGTCTGATTGTTTTAAATCTACATGAGAAAAATTCCGAGAATACATAACGTCCTCGAATAGTCTTTGGTAAGCGTTAATGTCATTTTCATTAGCTAATATATCCCCAAGTGACTGGCTTGTTTACTTTAGGGTTCTACTTAACCCTATACAAGGAACTGATTATAACAATACGTTTGACTATGATAATAATACGAACTGACTGCTTTCAACATCCAGTGGTGTTAGATAGGGCTGTATTGTAAGTCCTTTACTCTTTATATTCTTCATAAATGAGCTTGCAATTGAAGTACAAAAATAGTAACAGTCATGGATATTTGTTACAGAAGAAATTCTAGACATAATGCAACTACTCTTTGCTGGTGATGTTGTAATGTTTTCTCTCTTTTTGTAAATGGCTTGCAAAGACAGTTAAATGTCTTACAATCCTATTGTACCAAATGGGGATTAGAAGGAAATTTTAGCAAACCCAATGTTATGTTTTATAAAAATGATGGTGTTGTTGCAAAATGGAAAATGGTTTCTTGGCTCATCTGTCTTAAACCTAGTCACTTATTAATAATAATATTAATAATAATAATAATAACGTTGTTATTATTATTATTAATCACTTATTACAAATAATTAGGTCTTATGTTTTCTTCTATACTGATCTCGTCTGTGGTATGGTATGGTATGTGAGCAAATAGCTACCTAGGCAAATAAATCCATTATGCCCCTATATTTTATTAGCGAAAAAATAGATTTGTATCTTTCCTCACATTGAGTTCCATTTAAATGGAAAAAATATGCCTGTTCTCCTATACTGCTCTGAAATATGGAGGTGCTGTCTAATAAAGAGAATACTAAACTGTGATTGAAAAGGTCCATACTTCATATTTACTAGTTGTTGGTAAGTTTGCTTCTAATAAGGCAATCCAAGGTGATATTGGTCGCAGTGGCATTTGTGTAGACAGTCAATTAAGGGTAATTAAATATTGGATTTAGTTACTAAGAATGTCGCCACATAGATATCCATAGCAGTTTTATAAAATGTTAAAGATACTTGATGATAAAGGCAAGAATAATTGGGTTTCAGGTGGGTGTTAGAAATTTATTGTTTGTTACCGGCTATGTATGGGTATCCCAAGATGTTGGAGATTCACAATTGTTTGTATTTTCATTTACACAAACTTTGAAGGATATACTTTGACAACAATGGCACTGTGATATTTCTTCATCACCCTATCTCAGTAACTACAGTAACGTGAAACCATTGTTTCAAACGGGAAGATAATCGATAAGAGTTTAGATAGAGCTTATGATAGATTCGGAATTTCTCTGCATGACTTTAATGTAAATGTATGTCATAGATCCAAAATAGTGATAGCATGTACATTCATGTAAACACTGTCGTTTAGGGGAAGTAGAGGGCGTCTTAATAATATGTGAAACATGTTCTAATGTAAGGTATAAATGTCTGCCTATGGTGTAGGATAGATTTAAACACCGTTAGCTAATGATAAATCTTTTAAACTCAAATAAATCCAGATCTGATCCATGCTGTTTCTGTTTATAAAATGTCATCAAATTTCAATATGTACATGTATATCACGGGGCAAATGTTAATTTGTTATCTGCATTTGTACAAGGCGCCTTGAGCCTGAAGTACTGGAAATATACTGTCTGTCTGTCTGTCTGTCTGTTGATTATTCCATGGAATTGAGCAGGATGATGGACTCTGGACGGGGCAGTTGAGTAATCCGCAGATTGAGCAGTTCCTTAATCTACACACGACATATAAATTCCTACGCCACAGCGACTAAGTCAAAGTCGGCGTTTTGTCAGGCAAATCAACAGTCGTAAGTGTAATGAAGGTGCTGACGACACAAAGATGGGTTTAAGTAACACTCTTATTTAATAATGAGAGTAGTAAAAAGGTACGAAAGACCCGGCCGCTGCATAAGGCCGATATTAACATATAAAACCTCAAATAGTGACATAAAGTGATGTTACAAAGAGGCACCATATATATACGTTTTGAATGCCACAGTCTTGTGGCTGAAATATTGAGAAAGTTTAATAGAAACTAAAATTTCGTTTCTGCCCCTTGATAAATGGTCTCACTTAACATCTGCCACCCAAATTTTAGCACGCTTTTCTTACCATATATTACCACTTCACATCACAAAAAAACACGTGAAGATCCTGGTAAGAACCCAACCCATGCTTGTCGTAAGAAGCGACCAACGGGATTGGGTGCTCTGGCTCACTGACTTGGTTGACACGTGTCATCGTATCCCACTTGTGTAGATCGATGCTCGTGTTGTTAATCACTGGATTGTCTGGCCCAGACTCGATTATTCACAGACCGCCACCATATAGCCTGGCATATTGCTGAGTACGGCCTTAAACAACAGCCAACCGAACACAAAAATACACCCGTTATGAGTCGATGTCTGGGTCAACAAGCACTTACGTTCCTGACAGCCCGTCCCAGTGTATCCATCCTTGCACCCACTCTCACAGTATCCAGTGATTTTGTCACACACCTCAGATGTGTTCCTACAGTAACACCAGGTTCCGCAGTCAGGCCCGAAACTCCCGTCAGTACACTCTGGAAAGTCACGAAAATACATATTGGCAGTTTGATGTAACTGATTAATATCACATTCACAAATTATATCATAATCGAGATTATTGTAACAGTAAATTTCAACTTCAATTCAACACACAACAAATATGTAAAGTTCACTTACATCATATTATTCTGCAAAATATTACTCAAACTCAAACTCTAACTGACACCAGGGTAGTTTTGCTGCTGTGTGCTGTTGGGTTAAGAATAGGTGTCTGATAGGTCGTCCGGTTCTATAGCCGGTCGTATTTTCTGTTCGACAAAGGACGAAGAAGCCACTCTAACTAACCAGCCACTTCACATGAACAGATGGATCTTGTCTTTTCTGAGATCTGAGAACGAATGTATCGTCCTTAGCTGTTGTCACCAGACAGTCACAATATTTCCTCATGCCATTATTTTACCATATATTTCCACTTCACAGAGACTGAGGATGTAGTCCGAGCCGACCAGTGTTGGCAGCTGGACAGTGACATGTTGTCCACGTGTGGGTGTGTCACAGCTGATGTTGACAGGGGAGTTGAGACGGTTGGTCGAACTCCATTGATAGCAGACCCGGTTATGGTCTACCCTACCAAAAAAGCCTTGCATTAGTTCTAGAAACGAAATTCAATTTACATTAATTCGTCAGTGGTATAAAGTGGTTGGTTCAGTCGACAACTAATGGTGGGGGTAATATTGTGTAAGTTAACTGTGTATTTAATGCCAGTAGGACTCATGATGGAAAATGAAGGCTCAAGCGATTTCAACTGTGTATGAAGCATGTGATAATATACTTCTTATCAAAAGTTTAGACTCACTAGTGTAAATATAGCCACTTACTTCAGGCAACTGTTCTAAACTAAATTTTACAAAATATTCCATATTGTTTAAAGGTACAGTTTACACATGAACAGATGTTTTGTAAAACAAATTCTAAACGTTGAAAAGAATATTGTCATGAGTTCAGTAAAGGATAATAATCAGTGAAAATTGGCGAATTCTCAACACACCTTTTACACCAAAACACAGCTGTTCACATGCAGTATATTTGCACATGCTTTTCAGCAATTTGATGCATGATCCTGGCGCAATTCATCTGCATAAAGTTTGCAGTTGGTTCCCCATAGTTAGTGGAGAAACAATCTTCGATGTAACCATAAACATATACATAACATATAGTGAGTGTTTTAAGTGAGTCTAAACTTTTGAAAAGAAGTATAGTATAATATGCGCTGTAGACTACAGAGACGCTTGTAGATTTTTCGGCATTAGATGACGGGTATGAATGTTTAATTGCACCATATTTCTATGGGAACATCATCTACCTATATTTTCCAAAATGATAGGGGCAACGTCGTTCCAATTAGCACACTGCCAGATTAAATGTTTTGGAAAACAAAGATAAACGGAAACTGCGCACGGCCGTCTTCAATTTCGATTAAATTATTCATTGTCAATGAACATGTTACATTCCCCATGAATTGACAAATTGCGTTACAATAATATGAATGGATCGCTGACAATCAATGACGATACCTGGCAGTGGCGTGTCCTGTCCTACTGGCTGTACCGCCACTCTCACTGCTTACATAAAATAGTAATGTTGGTTGCCTGATAGTGACAAGTTGAAATTCCCATGGAACTGAATGTAGTAGTGTTATGAGAGTGTGTCTTTTGTTAATTAAGATGTCACTTTGATTAACTTTTCATTATTATGGGTCACAAATGTTTAAAGTGCTGAGTGTAGTTTGAACTCGCATCTTGCTTAGACTGTGTAATTTCGCCTATTGAGAGCGGGCTGAGGAGCTGTGCTCGGGGGTTATGTCCTTATTGTTATGCTCCCGGTTTTCTGCTTCCGGTGTAAGACTTTCGAGAGAGTTCTACATGCTCGTAGTGTGATCTAAATGGCCATAATGATGCGTAGCTACTGCTAGAATTCTCTGTGATATACATACGGATTGGTTGCTGAGATGTTCGACAAGACTGTAAGGAAACTCTTTAAAGGCAGTTTTAGGATGGTGTAGTAATACAAGAACCATCTTACATGTCTTATGGATAACAAGCTATTGACTTAGTTTCACAACGTTCCTGGGTTAGTTCTCTTTCCCTTTCTTCAGGTGGATAATGATCATAGTGAACAGTACAATATACATGTATATCATAAGGATCAAGACTCCGGTGATGATAGATATTTAGTTGATATTTTAGATTTGTGACCAAGTATTTTAGATATGTGACTCCATTATTTTGTATTAGAAATCTGTACTGTCATTTATTGTAACCTTGCTCATTGTTTATTCAATATATACTATCCCCAAAAAGAAACACATAGGCAAGAAATCTGTTGCGAAAATGTTATATTTTCGAACATGTATAACTCTAGACTTTGTGCATGCATTTTTACATCAGTTTAGCTGAAGGTAATGTGTATACAACCAAGTAGATAATTTTAGACAACGGAGAGACGTTGGGCGCGATGGTGGCCACGTAGCACGGTCCCGACGTCGGGTTTCCTGCCTCTCAGTCCAACCTCCGGTTTGACCGGAGATCCTCTGAAGTCCAGACACCTTGGCTGCTGTGCTCTCACCCGTGGCAGTACGATTACGCAAATGTAGTACCCGGATGTACCGATCTTGGGCTGCAGTGGTGACTCGAGGCCTGATTTCTGTACGGGGACGGTCATTTGTTATACCTGTTTGGTAGTAAGGAGCTGCAAGCCGTGATATCGTGCTCAGTCTAACATTCAGACGCCTGGCAACAGAAGATTGCTAATCTCCAGCGTGAATTCTTTCAATGGCAATGTTCCGTGTGGAAGCGTCAAGACGTGGCGTAGTGATTTGACCTTGAAACTCCTATAAAACGGATGCCGATTTCCGAAAGTAATCTGGATTTTATAGCCAGACAGTGTTTCAATCCTTGTAAGAAATCTCATCAAAATCAATATTTGCAGGTGAAGTCGATTTTCACTTGTGCAGTTGTGTAAAATCATATTATCAACACTTTTGTTACATATTTTTGACGATTGTTTGAACACAATAGGTAATTAATAGATTTATAAAACTACAAACCGCCTATGCGTTTCTTCTTTTGGGAAGCATATTGCTGAATATTTTAGACTAAGTCTTGTCTGTGTTCTGTTTTGTTTGTTCAAAGGCGACGCACAAACCTTTTGTCACGGCTATTCCTAAAACGTAACAAGTATACACATGGACAAAAGTATCGCAACACCCCATATTTTCACAGTGTCAAGATGATACTATTAACCATACCAAAAGAACTTTCCCTTACCGCAATTAAATGATCTATCTGGATACATTGACCCGCAAGGAATAATGAAGTAGCAAACACAAATGTCAAACGCAAAAGAACGAAAAAGTTTATTCAGAGAACCAAACGTGGCAAAGCATGACTCAAACTGACACCAAGGTAGTCGTGCTGCTCCTCTGAGATCTGAGAAGGGATGTATCGTCCGTATTGTATCGTATTTTAGGATTTTACGTCGGCGTATTAAGACACTTTTTGTTTGAGTGGCATTCTAGAAGTTGGTGGTATAGAGATGACACAACTTTATGGATGATCAACTTCTTTATTTTAACAATGGCGACGTTTCGGAAACACACTACAAAACAACAACAGCCTAAAGGTGTGGTCTACAAATCAGCTGCGACTGTGGCAGCAACTACATTGGTGAAACATCCAGACCACTCAACATACGCATCAAAGAACATCAGACATCAACAAACAATGGAGACACTAAATCAGCCATTTCGGAACACATCACCAAATGTCCTCAACACAACATTAACTGGGACACTGTCACAACACTTACAAACAACAAACATGACTACACCCAGCGTAAATTGGCCGATGCATTACAAATACGCCGTTTTAACCCCTCTGTTAACAGGGATCAGGGCTATGACATCCCACCAGCCTACAACCACCTAATCAAATATAATTACCCACTCACCCAACCGTGGCTTCTCATCACATCCCTCGCCACTGGCTTCCAACTGGGGAGTGGAGGATCAGGGCGGCGTAGTCCAATTTAGGCAGTATAAGCGTATGTTGATGAGTGTGTGTTTGTCGGCACCCCAGTTTGTGCCACTGATGGCTCTCATTAGGTTGAGATCTTTTTGACGTGAGTTGACCAAGTTATGGATGTGGGGCGTCCATATCATATGTTGGTCGAAAGTAACTCCTAAGAATTTTGCTTTCTTTTTGAATTCAATTGTTTGGTTATTTAAGTGCAGTTTGGGTGTATAATTTTGCATAAGTTTGGTTTTGAAGATAATGCCCACGGATTTTTCGACATTTATGAGGAATCCCCACTGTCGGGCCCAATTTTGGATATGATTTAGCATTTTTTGACATTTTGTGGAGACTTGTTAAATAGAGGTAGAAAAGGTCCAGAAGGAAATGTCATCTGCAAATTTAGCTTTTGAAATTTCTGGCCATTTATCTGGGAAAATATCATTGATCATGAAATTAAAAAGTGTTGGCGATAATATGCTGCCCTGGGGGGTCTCATTTTCTAGGGGGTGGGGGTCCGAGAGGGTGTTGTGAGATTTGAGGATTATGTGTCTATTATTAAGGAAAGAGTGAATGAAATTTAGAATTCTTCCGTGAATGGCATATTTTTGGAGTTTTTGTATGAGGCCGTTGTGCCAAACCATATCAAATGCTTTACTAAAGTCAATGAAAATGGCCATAGAGTATTGTTTTTGTGCATGGGCTACTTTAATATCTTGTTCTTAATGTAAAATATGGTCCAAAGGTTGCTGGTTTGGAGTAAAGCCACTCTGGTCCTCCTTGATTAGGTTTTTTGAAGAGATAAGGTGTTTGAGTCTGTTGTTATTATACTTTCTAGAGTTTTACATAAATGAGAGGTGAGGGAGATGGGGCGATATGAATCAGGCTCATTGCTGGGTTTCCCTGGTTTGAGGATTGGTACCACCTTGGCTGTTTTCCATGTATTTGGTATAGTACCTGTGGTCCAGATATGGTTAAAGAGGGTAAGTGTTAAGTTTTTCATGTTTGGTGTAAGTTTGTTGAGTATAGTGTATGTAATGGTATCTGGACCTGGGGCTGAGGCTGTCTGTTTGTTTTTTTAATGCAGAATGGAGTTCGTGTATATTTATGATTTTATTTATGGGTGAATCTGTATGGGGTGGTTGTGGGGTGTATGGAGGATGATTTTTTATAGTGTTTTGGAAGGAGGGTGGGTAGTTTGTGGAGCTGCTTACGGTCGAAAGCAAATGCATTAGCTCTGTCTTTCTTTGTGGCTAGGTCTGGAAAGTTTGGAGAAATAGTTTTTTGGAGATGCCCTTAATGGCCTTGAATTTATTCCACGTGGTTCTGGAGTTTCGATTTGGTAGCTTAAGGGTAGAACAAAATTGTCTCCAATGGTCACTTTTTGCTGCCTGGATTAATTTCTTGGTTTTATTTCTTAATCGTTTTGCCAAATGTAATTTCGAACGGTCCCTTTTAGATTGGTTTAGGGCCCTTTTTCTTGCCTTTTCTGGCTTTAATGATTTCAGTGCTCCACCAGGGGACTGTTTTTTTGTGCAGGGTTATACCGTAATGTGGGGATGCATTTTTCTGTAATATCTAGTATGGCGTTAGTGAGGTTGTTGTTGAAGGTGTTAATGTCTGTGTTGAAAATGGTTGTAGTGTCTATTTGTTTACATAGTGTTGTGAATTTGTTCCAGTCTGCTTTTTTAATGTTGTATCTTAGTTCTGTGGGGGTGGGGGTGGGGTTGTGGTGGGTGTGGTGAGTGTGGGAATATGTGATGTGATTGTAATTTTGATGGGGCAGTGGTCGCTGCCCCAGGTGTCGTCGTGTACCTCCCATATGCAAGCTTGTGTAATTTTGGGTGTGGTGGGTGTGATGTTAATTGCTGTAGGAGTCTGTAGATGGGAGAGGGGGATAGCGGGTAGGTTGATTGTCGTTAAGAGAATTGAGGTTTTGTGTGCTTAACCAGTCGGCTAGGCGTGTGCCGTTTACATCAGTGTAGGGTCTTGTGCCGCACAGTGGATGGTGTGCATTAAAGTCTCCGAGGATAATAGTTTGGGGACCTATGAAATTAGCCAGGATGTCTAAATCTTGGGTGGAGATTTTGAAATTTGGTCTTCTATAAACGTTAATGATGGTTAAGTCTTTATTATTTAATTTAGTTGTGATTGTCAGGACTTCTAAATCTTGTACTGGAATTTGCAATATGTTGTAATTTAATTTCTCTGCAATAAAAATCCCCAGACCCCCTCCAGGCGGGGCCGGGGTAGTTAGTTGGCCGTGGTCTGTCTTTCCGAATAAGATTGTAGCCTGGTTATTTGAAGGCATTTTTGGGGGAGAATCTTGTTTCTTGCAGAGCTATAATATCGGGTGAAATTTTGTTTTGGGCAATGAGTGCCTTGAGCTCATGCCCATGAGCTCGGGAGACTGTTGCAGTTCCACTGTATAAGTGCCATGGTTACTGCAATTAGGAATAGGGTTTTAATAAATGCCATGGCGTGGGGCATGAATTTGGAAGAATGGGGATTTGTTGCTACAGTAGCTTAGAGGTTGATTGTTTAAAAGGGGGTTTTGAGAGCAATGAGGAGACTGGCTAAGTTTTTGCGATAGAGTTTGGATTTATGTGAGAGAGTATGTAGTTTTTTAGCTATTGGTTTTTCCATTAGTGTGGCTGCAATAATAAATTCGACAATTTTGTTTACGTTTTGGTTTAATTTTTGTGCTGTGAGGGTTAATGTGGGTTTGTGGGCTGGTGCTGGGTTTTATTAGGTGGTGTGTGTGTGTGGGGGGGGCTTGATTTTATTTGTGGGTAGGGAGTTGGTGGTTTTGTGTTGGGAGGTGTTTGGGGGTGGGGGAGGGTTAGTGGGTTTGTATGGGGGGTTGCAGTTTTGGGACGTGTTTGTTTAGGTATGGCAGTTGGGATGGGTGTGGGGAGGAGGGGCTGTTTAGGGGTGGTGGTTTGTGGCGGGTTTAGTTTGGGTGTGGTGGGGGCCTAGTTTGGGTGGGTGGGTAGGGCGTGTAGGTTTGGTGGTTGGTTGGGTGGAGCGGTGTTTGGTGGGTTTAGGTGATGGGGTGGGTGGGTGAGTAGAATGATGAGTTGGGGGTGGAGGAAGTGTAGGGGGAGGATGAGCTAGCTGAGAGGATGGAGTTGTATGAGAGTAATGTGCGTGCTGGTTTTGTCAAGTCGGTGTTTTTTATGTGTTTGTTGAGCCTGAGGATGTGTTTTTGTTTGATGGGACATGTGTTTTGTGTAGCAGTGTGGCCGGGTGTGTTGCTGTGAATGCAGTATTTTTGTTGGCGACATTCATCAAGTGTGTGTGAGTCCGACCCGCATTTTGGACATAACATGGGGAGTTTGCATGAGTCGGAGATGTGTGAGAATGAGAAACAATATTTGCATTGTTGTGGGTTTTTGCGTGTTGGGTGTACTTTGTAAGTGAGAGCGCCAAATGTAATGTGGGTTTGGAGAGTAGTGGTGTCGAATGTGAGAAAGGTTGTTTGTGTGTAAGGGTTGTAGGTGGTGGGTTGTCTGTTGTTGATGGCTCTGAAGTTTGTGATTTTTGGTTGATTGGGAATGGTGTTTGCGATGTCAATACTCATCACGCACCGGCTGAATCGTTATGTCAATATGACGTAGGTTGTAGCCATATTTGACATTCGGGAAGAGAAAGGCGTTCAAATCTGCTTGTTTCGTGGACAGCGGGTGTTTGAGGTAGTGGTGGGAGTCTGATTCTGTTTCTCTTGTGTCTATGTATACGACTCCTTGGATTGATGTCTGCCAGCGTGGATATTGCCAACTTATCTGCATGCCGTCTATGAGAGTGTGTTTTAAGGTGTGGGTTAGTGATTGTTGGTCAGTGAATGTGATTTTGAAGCCTCGTCCGCAATTATTTATGTATTTGTATTGTATTTTGTGTTGTTTGAGGCAGAGGGCAAATGTATTTATTGAGTATGTGTGGTTAAGTGGTGTGTGGGTGTTTGTGGCAAAAGCGAGGAGTATTAGTTTGTTGTCTTGGGTTTGGGGTAGAGTGGCTTTGTCGCATTTTTTTTGTTTGATTGGGAGCTTTCGGTGGGTGAGATGTGTGGGCGTTTGGTGGATTAGTTGTGTTGCTTGGTCGTTGTGGAGGAGGGTTTGGTTGTTTGGTTGTTTATTGTGGGGCAGGGAGTCAAGTTCAATACCAAAATTTATAGGGATGGGGTTTATTTGATGTGGGGAGGTGAGGGGTGGGAAATCTTTTGTTGGTGTGGAGAACAGTGAGATGGAGAGGGGAGGGGAGGCCATAGGAGTTTATAAGGAAGTATAGCATAGTGGGGCATGTAGGTGAATGCAGGTAAGCTGCATAATTAGTATATGGGGATTTAATAAAGAAAGAAAAATGGGTTAAGTTGGTGGGGGTAGGGGATGGGGGGTGAGGAGGGAGCGAAGAAGGCTGTGGGTAAGGGCCGTGGCTGTTTGTTGAAGATTGCAGGCGAGGGGTGGGGTGGCCTTCACCTTGTGTTAGGAGATTTTGGACTGCTTTGTTTACAATTTTAGTGGAGTGTGATTGGTTGGGAGTGGGCGCAGACCTCGTAGCAGATTTAGAGCACTATGGATGAATGAAATTGACTCCCAGGTCTAAATGTATAGGCATGTGCTGGTGATAGAATGATAGTATGGATAAGTGAAATTTTGACGCCTGATCTAAATGTGTAAGCTAGAAGTGAGTGGTTATGGAGAGGATTTGTTTGGGAGGTTCTAAATTTTATGGAGTAGGTTAGAGTTTTGTAGGAAAGTGGCTATGGCATGGGAAGATATTGGGCGGATTGGGGGTTGAGAAGGAGGTGTATGTTATTGTGGTATTTCATCGTGGGAATGTTGCTGTGTAATTGCTCAATGTTTGTTTGTTGCAGCTGGCAATGTGTGAATATGTGGTTTATGTCTTCGTGGGTGTTGCAGTGTGTGCATAGTCTATCTGTGTGTCTGTTTTGTTTATAGAGTGTGTAATTTAAGTTTGTGATGCCTGTGATTAGTCTGGTTATTGCTGTGTCTATGTTTTTGATATTTGAATATGTGGGGATTTTTGTTATTGGGGATTTTATAATGGAGGTGACCCAGGTTGATTTGTTTGTGTTGATGTTGTGTTGAAAGCTTGTATTTGATATGTTTGTTTTAATGAGGTTTTTTTATTTCTGATTTGGATGTGTGGAAGTTGAGATTTGGTGATATATGGGGATGTGGCGAGTTTGGATGCGGTGTCAGCGGTGTCAGCGGTGTCTTTTCCTGTGATGTTTGAGTGGCTGGGTATCCATGTGAATGTGATATTTTTGTTTGAGCGAGTGCGTGAGTCTGTTTGGATTACTATATTGTGTATGAGGTCTGGGTGCGATTTAGAGTACATGTTGTGAAGTTGTTTGATAGAATTGAGTGAATCAGTTAGGATGAGGAAGTTTGTTTGGGGAAGGGAGGATATTAGGTGTAGTGCAGTGAGAATAGCAGTGAGTTCAGCAGTGTTTATTGTGGTTGAGTTGGCATAGTGGAAATTAGTTGTGATGGGAGGGGTTTGTTGAACATGTATGCCTAGGCCTGTGGTTTTGTTTGTGTTGATTGATGCATCTGTATATATGTGAGTGTGGGTGGGGTAGTTTGTATTTATGTAGTTGTTTGTGATATTAGTTATGGTGGTTTGATGGGTGTCTTTAGGTAGTTGTTTGAGGATTGTGTCAAGGGACATGTCTGTGATGGGTGGGGGTTTGTCGCGAATGTAGCTTGTAATGGGAGGTGTGTGTGTATGGTGTTTAGCTGTTGTGCATGTAGCAGACTGTATAAGTGAGTAAGGCATGATGCTTTAAATGGTTTTAAATTGAACTTTCTAAGTGTAGATTTCTTAATGTTTTTATATTTGTTTGTGATTAATTTAAATATGGGATTGTGTTGGGCCACAGCCCAGTAAGTGAGTGTGGTTTGGTTTATTCTTTGTGTGATTGAAGAGGTGCCTGTGAGTAGAAGTAATGTGTTAAGAGAGGTACTACTCCTCGTGCCGAGAGATCATTTAAGGGCTTTAAATTGAATGGAATTAAGTTTTTGAAGATTATGGGAGGAGAGGTTGTGGAGAACCGGGGCGGCGTAGTCCAATCTCGATAATATGAGAGTTCTATATATGTTAATGAGGGTATGTTTGTCGGCACCCCAGTTTGTGCCGCTGATGGCTCGCATTAAGTTTAGATCTTTTTGACATGAATTGACCAAGTTATTAATGTGGGGTGTCCATGTCAGATGGCGGTCGAAAGTTACTCCTAGAAATTTGGCTTCTTTTTTTAATTCAATTTCTTGGTTATTTAGGTGTAGTTTGGGGGTATAATTTTGCATATGCTGTGTTTTGAATAATAATGCCCACAGGTTTTTTAACGTTGATGTGAAACCCCCATTTTGGGGCCCAGTTTTGAATGGAATTTAGCATTTTTTGAATTTTGAGTGATGCCTGTTTAACTGAGGTGGAGGAGGTCCAAAATGAAATATCATCTGCAAATTTGGCAGTTGTGATTTCTGGCCATTTATCTGGAAAAATGTCATTAATCATGAAGTTAAATAAAGTTGGGGATAATATGCTCACCTGGGGGGTTCCATTTTCTAAGGGGTATGGGTCCTGAGATTTGATTGTTATTTGTCCGTCGTTTAGGAAAGAGTGAATGAAATTTAGAATTCGACCATGAATGGCATGTTTTTGAAGTTTTTGTAGTAGGCCGTTGTGCCAAACTATGTCGAATGCCTTACTGAAATCAATAAAATGGCCATAGTGTATTGTTTCTGTGCTTGTGCTACTTTTGATATCTTGTTCTAAATGTGAAATGTGGTCTAAAGTTTGTCGATTTGGAGTAAAGCCGCTCTGGTCCTCCTTAAGTAGGTTGTTGGTTAGAATAAGGTGTTTGAGCCCGTTGTTTACAATTGTTTCTCGGGTTTTACAGAGGTGGGAGGTAAGAGAGATGGGACGGTATGAATCAGGCTCGCTATTGGGTTTCCCTGGTTTGAGGATTGGTACCACTCTGGCTGTGTTCCAGGTGTTGGGGATAGTTCCTGTGGTCCAGATATGGTGAGGTGGGGATGTGTGAAGTTATAGTGATTTTGATGGGGCAGTGGTCGCTGCCCCAGGTGTCGTTGTGTACCTCCCAGATACAAGCTTGTGTTAGTTTGGGGGTGGTGAATGTGATGTCTATGGCTGTGGGTGAGTGGAGGTGGGAGAGGGGGTAACGGGTGGGTTGGTTGTCATTTAGTGAAGTGAGATTGTGTTGGCCTAGCCAGTCGGCGAGGCGGGTTCCATTAATGTCTGTGTGGGGTCTTGTGCCCCACAGTGGGTGATGTGCGTTAAAGTCTCCGAGTAAAATGGTATTGGGGGCTATGAATGTAGAGAGTATTGCCAAATCTTGGGGAGTGATTTTGATATTAGGACTGTTGTTTAGTTTAGTGTTGATAGCCAGGACTTCTAGATTGGTGACAGGAATTTGCAAAATGGTATAATTAAACTTCTCTGCAATGTAAATGCCCACCCATTACCCGCCAGGGGCCTGGGTAATTACGGTAGGTGGCCGAGGTCTATCCTTTCGACTGAAATTATAGCCTGGTATTTTGAGGCTAGTTTTGGGTGATAATCTGGTTTCTTGCAGAGCTATAATATCGGGTGAAATTTTGTTATGGGCAATGAGTGCCTTATGCTCATGCCCATGAGCTCGGAGACTTACAATTCCACTGGATAAGTGCCATGGTTACTGCAATTTGGAATAAAATTTGAATAAATACCATGGTGTTGGGCATGAATTTGAAAAAAAATGGGGATTTAGTGCTTGAGTAGCTTAGAGGTTGTTGTGTTTAAAAGGGTTTTTGATGGCGATAAGGAGACTGGCCAGGCTTTTATGGTACAGTTTGGATTTGTGTGAGAGTGTGTGTAATTTTGGCTGTAGGTTTTTTCCATAAGTATGGCTTGCGATGATGAATTCAACAATCTTGTTTAAGTTTTGGTTGAGTTTTGTGGTGTGAGAGTAAGTGTGGGGTTTGCGGGTGGGTGCTGGGTGTTTTTGGAGTGGTGGGGGATTGGGTTTTGTTTGTGGGTTGGGGTGTGGTGGTTTGTATTGGGGATGTTAGGGGAGGGGTGGGTTAACGGTTTTGGATGGAGGGGGGTGCGGCTTTTGGGGCGTGCTTGTTTGGGGTTTTTGGGGCAGTTGGGGTGGGGAAAAAGTAAGGAGAGGTTGTTTAGATGGTTGTGATTTATGGCGGGTTTGGGGTGGTGGGGAGGTGGGGGTTGGATTTGGTGAGCGGGGAGGGCGTGCAGGTTTGGGTGGGGGGAGGGGCGAATAGAATGAAGAGCGTTAGGAGAGGAGGTGTAGGGGATGATGATGAGGCTGAGAGGATGGAGTTGCAGGAGAGCAAATGTGCGCTGGTTTGGGCAGGTCGGTGTTTTGAATGCGTTTGTTGAGCCTAAGAGCATGTGTTTTTGTTTGATGGGACATGTGTTTTGTGTATCCGTGTGGCCAGGTGTGTTGCAGTGAATGCAGTATTTTGTTGGCGACATTCATCAAGTGTGTGTGTGTCCGACCCGCATTTTGGGCAAAGCATTGGGAGTTTGCATGAATCCGATATATGTGAGAATGAGAAACAGTATTTGCATTGTTGTGGGTTTTTGCGGGTTGGGTGTACTTTGTAGGTGAGGGCGCCGAATGTAATGTGAGTGGGGAGAGTAGTGGTGTCGAATGTAAGGAAGGTTGTTTTGTGTGTTAGGGTTGTAGGTGGTGGGTTGTCTGTTGTTGATGGCTCTGAAGTTGGTGATTTTTGGTTGGTTTGGGATGGTGTTTGCGAAGTCAATGTAGTGTTTGATGTCTGTTTCAGTTTCCCTTGTGTCTATGTAAATGACTCCCTGTATTGATGTTTGCCAGCGTGGGTATTGCCAGTTTATTTGCTTTCCGTCTATAAGTGTGTGTTTTAGTGTGTTGTTTAGTGCTTGTTTGTCCGTGAATGTGATTTTTAAAGCCTCGGCCACAACGTGTTTATGCATCTGTATTGTAATAATGTGTCCTCAGCTGTTGTCACAAGACATTGACAAGTGGCGATCATTGATCGAAATCCTCGCCGCGTAAAGCCTAATGAACTGTAGCATTTGCGCATGCGTCGCTCGCGGCACGGCGCCCGCTAGCTAGCGGCAAACTGTCATTTTTCCCCATATTTTGCCATGCTTTTGCTAATTACATCTTGTACATCTTATCTACGTAACTTTAACTATAACCTAAATGTACCCTCTTGTTAGTTCTACCACCCATAAAGCTAACTTTAGCTGGCACACATAGATAACTTTGTAATTGGCAATCTTGTGCGAAGAAACGCACACTGTCAGCCGCCGCGGGTAGATTTTAGCCAGTGTAAAAATCTGGGTGCTTTCTCCGACGTCCGCACTCAGCTGGACTTTGGGTATAAATAGGGCTGGTCTCGGGTCAGTCACACGTTCAAAGGCACCAAAGTTCCTGATAAACTTATATTTGGATCAATCTCTTGCAAAGTACACAAAACTAGAAAAAAACATTTCAATGTACTATCTGTCACCTTTTCGGACATGCTCAATCAAATTGCAAAACCTAGACAGATGCTCCAAATGCAGCTCCGAGTTCCATAACAGTCCAGGAGTGCACTCAACAACTGTATTGCATAAACTGTGATCAGTACGATCATACCGCCTTCTCAAACTCCTGCCCAGTTCGCCAAAACCAAATCCTATTAATAAATAAACACCTCACAGCATCTGACCTACCCGCCCCTGCCAAACCCTTAAACTCCAAAATATACAATTGGTCGATCAACCCCAGTCGTACGCATCCTCAGATGACGACGACGACGACGACGTACTCCCACCACCATTAAATCCCCGCCCCGCCGCCAGGCCAGGGTGCCCAAGACAAGAGCACCAAGCACCAGTCGCTCAGCTAGTCTGGCGTCTTCCCGGGGTCGTAGGACCACACAACACAAAACAAAACAAAGCTGCCGCCCCGGCTGTCACAGCCACCCCAGCCACCCCAGCCGGCCTTGAGCAACCAGCAGTTGCTCCCCCAAATCCCACAGATCAAACTCAACTCCGCGCCCACAACACACAGCACAAGTCACAATTACGCAACTACAAAATGTGCAAAATAAGCTCGTAGAATTCATTACCGCACTAACTCTCTCCCAACAACACAATAGAAACAATTCACGAATATCTCCTCCAAACCTCACTCTACACTCTCCCACTAGCACAATTTCAACACAATGTTAAAACCGTCAAACTAACATGAGACACAACACACGCGTTCAAGCTAAGCTACACATGCTTCTACTTGCACTACTACCAGTAGTCATTATGCATATTACCCAGTGGAATGCAAATGGCTTCATACCTAAATCCTATGAAATAAAATCACTCATAAAACTAAATTAGCTAAACCCACATTTAATAGCAATTCAAGAATCAAAGATACAAAAAAATAAACAATTCACTATACCAAACTACTCCACACTCAATAAATACCGCACAAAAACAATCCAAACGCTACTCGCGGTGGCCTTTCCTTATTCATACATGACTCACTCAGTTACAAACAAATACAAATAAACACACCCCACTTGGAAACACAAGCATATGTAATCACGACAGAAAAAATAAACATAACACTAGTCAACATATATATCACCAAACCACAAACCCTATGGACAAAACTGACCTTGAAATACTAGCCATCCATATTTCTAAACACACAATAATCTTTTTAGGAGATCTAAACGCGCATCACCATAGCTTGACCACCAGAAACCACTCAGACACATTTGGAAATTTACTATACGAATGGGCACAGCAAACGACCTAATTATCTTAAATGACAAATCCCCAACCAGATACAGCCAACAGGAAAATCAAACTCCCTAACAGCAATAGACTTAACCATCACCACGCCCAATCTGGCATGTAAATCAACCTGGGAAGTATTCGACGACCCCTGGGAAGCGACCACTTCCCCATCTCAATAAATATCAATATTGGTCCCAATCTTACACCTGAGCTAACCCACCAAAAACCCAAAACTCAACTACACTAAAGCAGACTGGAGAAAGCACCAAACCTTAATCAACCAAATTGACTATTCACAAATTATCAGTTCAGACCCTGAAACCTTTTCCAACAATTTCACTAGAGAAATCATTAACATAGCTACAAAGTGTATTCCCCAAACAAATCCTAACTCCCAACGCAACAGGGTTCCCTTGTGGACCCCAGAAATCAAACAGGCAAGAAGACAGAGAAAACGAGCATTTAAAAGAAAGACGCGCAAAACACATCCACACGAACTCCCCACGCAAAACAACTTCGAAACAGTACACACATGCTTATCAAAAATACAAAAAGAACACGCATGCTAAACTTTATACACAGCTTCCTGAACAATCGCACCTTAACTGTAAAGTAAACAATGCACTGTCAGATCCGCACCACATCCAAAATGGCACACCCAAGGTAGTGTCTTATCTCCAATACTCTTTAATCTTATGATCGACGACATATTTACTGACATCCGCTCAACAATCAAAACAGCCAAATTTGCAGACGACGCATCCCTTTGACATCACATAAAAAACACTAGGCACAGCCCAGGAACACATCCAACAAGCACTAAATCATATCGACAAATGGGCAAATACATGGGTTTCAAAATCAACACTGACAAATCAGTAGCTTTACTCTTCAAAACACCCTATATGCAAAACTATTCACCATCCCTTATGTTAAACAACATCCAAATTAACTACAGCACACAAACAAAATTCCTCGGCCTAATACTAGATCAACACCTAACATACACACCCCATATCAAGCACATCATCACCAAATGCAACCAAGATCTCAACCTAATGCGAAGCATACGAGGTACAAGCTGGGGAGCAGACCAACTCACGCTTCTCACTGTCTATAAAACACTTATACGACCCAAGGTGGAATACGCTGCACCTGCATCCAAGCAGCTAGACTCAATACAATACAAGGCACTAACAACTTCACTAGGCACAGCATCAGGTACTGCACTTACGTCTCTCTTAAAGTTATCTGGAGAAATAGCCCTTCCCTTAAACGCCAACAAATTACACTCAACTATTGGGCTAACGCATGCACAAACCCATTACGCAGGGCTCGATTTAAAGGGGAAGTGTACACGAATAAATCACATTTATTCTTATGTGAATCAAAGTAACTGTTTTAATTAGTTAATACCAATGTTTGAAAATATACACTCATTTTTCTTACAATGTAAGTATAACCCTCAAAATAAGTGCTGAAATGTTATGCCAATCTGAGATATTCGTTTGCCGAGCTAAACAGGCTTGAGTTACCGCCCTTTGATTATGACGTAATTGGTGCCACTTGATTTTAAACTGGTCTCCTGTCTAGTCCCAAATCAAAAGATAATAATACTGATATTAATCACGTGAAAAAAGGTTTGTGAAAATACAAATGAAGCATAAGAACAGAAAATGTAAGAAGCAGGACGGATTGATCGTGTGTATTTTCATTCATTACCACGCCTCAGTGAAAATACCAATATGTATAACAATGTTGACGTCCGTATGACATCACTATCGGGAATTAAGCGACTCTTTCAAAATGGCGTGTTCACTGACACGAGTACGCCGGAGTTTTCGAAGGAAATTTTTGTTGTTTCAAGCAACGTATATGCATAAATGTGACGTGAAAGTAGTCCGAAAATTCTGTCAGTCTGCAGGTTGTTATTTACTTTTTGTTTTCATTGTGACCAAGGGAAATAGTCAGAAATTAAGAGAAGTACCGTCATCGTTGTGCGTGAGTTTGCGTCAGTTATGGCGTCATGCTTTCAAAAACTATAGAAATATGTTGTGATGAATCTAGAAAATCATTGGAATACACCTGTTTTATTTAACTATCGCTTGCTACGATACCTTTCCCATGCATGTTCTAAAAGTAATGAGCAATTGTATGCAACAAGCAGGCGAAAGGATATACAGTGTAAAATCTGAGATTGGTTTGTATACATTTCAAACAAGTATTCTTTCACAGTGCGGCATCTCATATCCTCGATATATTTCGTTAGATTTCACTGAAACACTTCATATTGGTGACAGAGTCTCGGTTCATCGATAATGTTTAAGAACGAGCATTGGTGATTCGATCATACAACAACAAAACTACCGCTGATCACAATGATCAGTTCTTTTTCTTTAAAATTCAATTCTCCTAGTAAAATTTGACATTTGAATTAAGACATACCATAAATTACGCAAAACGCAGTGAATGGTGATTTAGAATGTGTCAAAACTGGCGAGATTTACGATGCATGTAATTTTCAGTAAATTTTATCTACAATGAGCGGATGATATCATAGAAAAACGAATTTCAAACAGTGTTCAAAACTGCAAATTGCATTTATCTGCGTTATGTATTTGGATATGTACTATCGATATCAAAGTGAAGGTGGAAGAGGAGTGACATATCGTACCATTTATGTAAGAACTTTAGTAATAAACGTAGAATGCAGGCACATTCACCGATGGCAAGCAAAATGTAGTGCATATACGTTTTAGGTTTCATGAAAAAAGATACTGTTGGAAAGGCGACCGACTCCGGTTAAATATGTTATACAATTTGGTTACGTGGTAACACTGTTAGTACAATGTATACGCTTTTTTCAAACTGCAACGTCATTACAGTGTAGAACTGACCACATAGCCAGCTGATGGATAAAAACAGTAGCCTGCGCATCGAGACACAAGAACCACACCTATACCTGCACCACGTGAAAAAGGGTCTAATAAGGTCTGACGACGTCATTCGTTTATCGTTTGGGCACCAATGACGTCATTTCCAAGGGACATAAGCCATGGTGTGTTTATTGTGGACATAGAACTCTTGGTAAATGTTGAAAATATGAATTGATATAACGCAAATAAAAATTAGTTACTTCTGATATATGTGCTGGCTTGGATATAAAACAACTTGATAAACACTTTTTATGATGAAAAAGTGCAAGACAAAAAGGTTAATTTTCGTGTACACTTGCCCTTTAACAATCTCATAACCACAACTAAAAATCTACCACCAAAGACAGAAAGTCAAGCTGATTGAAAAAGACGAAGACTCCCAAACACTATTCGACTAAACAACCTTCTGAAAGCATATAAGCTTAGGAACATAAAACTCCAATCATACATGACTACACTTATCACCTCCCACCTCCTCACACGGACACTGCTCTAACAAATGTCACAAAAAATAACAACAAAACAAAAATCAACAAAAAGTACTGGTAATGGATTACATACAACAACACTGGCCAGACTGGACACACATCTACACAGACGGATCACACAACCCGGATAACCACACAGTAGCCTTCGCAATACACACAACACAACCAGACATAACTACAACATCAGCACGCATCCCAAACAATCTTTCTATATATACCGCAGAAAAATCGGCAATATATCTAGCCTTCAAAATGGCAGAAACAACTAATCACAACAAACTCCTAATCATCACAGACTTCAGTGCAATACAATCTATTAGAAATAGAAATTACACAAACAGACCAAATCTACTACATCGAATACTGCACTCAACCAGCACACTAACAAATCAAAATGAACAAATCAATATAGTATGGGTACCCTCACACATTGGGATCACGGGCAACGAAAACGATGACAAAGCAGCCAAACAAGCAACAAAACTCACAGCAAACAAGAGTATAAATCCATTGTGAAAAACGAATAATACGGGAAAACTTCAAACAACTACATACTTCCCCTGCCACGTGGACATATAAAACAATCGGCAAACAAATCTCCTCAGTTAATCTCTTCAGCAACTCACGTCAGATACAGTCTACACTAAATAGACTATATGTAGGCATCACAAAATTAAACTATCGCCACTCTAATGGGCTCTGCACCACATGTAAAGTCCCACAAACGATACAACACTTTTCTTCACATGCAAACTCTATGTACCATATAGAATTCAGTACATCAACACACTCGAGATAAAATACACAAAAAACATCCACAGTCTCCTATCCCCCACAACCCCCACAAATACAAAAAGCGATCATACATTATATCACAAAACAAACCTTATAAAACTACTCTAACCCACTCTAATTAGCAACACATGCAATTTCCCAAACGTCCAAAACCTACCTGCACCAATCGCCCCCACCCCCTCCAGGCAACAGGTCATATTGCTAACCTATTTTCAAAGCCGCTTTAATCTCTAACTATCCTAATTCCCTCTCCCAGCACTACCAACAAAGTGCAAAAGCAAAACGGCCTAAGGGCAGCAGCAACACCAACCCCATAGCCCCATGCTAGCAAACAAACCTCATCCCACTTCTTCCCCTGCCCCATAACACCTTACCATTTGGGGGCGTTATCCTTTAACCACTTCCTATATAACTATGTCTCTCTTTTTTAAAAACTATATCAAATAGCATGGAGCGACCCCGACCCCCAAAATTAGCTCTGCTAGAAGTGGTCGTAAAACCAAGATACCGACCGACCGTCAGTCAGTACCCGACCCCGAAATTAGCTCTGCTAGAAGGGGTCGTAAAACCAAGACACCGACCGATCAGTCAGTACGCTGGGACTTGTTAGGTCGAATACACTCGGCCATCTCGCTACTGGCCGTCACCCAGTCTCGCCTCGCAGAACAACCCCGAATGTTGGAACTGGTTCAAGGTCACAAGCAACGTAAAAAACACAACTTTGCAGATTCTGATACCTTTCGGTATGGACTTACCGAAACAAATCATCAAAATGCAAATTCAACTTATAAAGTTGCAAAATAACGCGATGAAACAACCGCACGAAATCGGAGTTCAGACGTTTCACTAATTTTCCCCGACTTTCGGGGAAAACTGGTTTCAACAACTGGGCTGCGCTCATAGCACGTGCGCAGTGAAATAGGTTCGCGCAGCTTGGAAGCGGTTGTCCGGTGAATACTCGGTGAAGGCTTTGGTGTGAGCTATTTTTCTAATCATGTTGATATCTCACAGGTGCGAGCTTTTTTATATGTTATGACAGTAAATAAACTGTTTATATAATTTCATTTGTCTATTTCACCACACGTTCTTCTTACCGAGTCACTTTCTCAGTTCGATACTTAAAAGCAATGTCATTATTTAGCGTTGACAGAATTTCTAACTGTGATATAGATATGTCGTTGTCACAGACAAAACTCAATGTCTTGTTTTATTGACACCTGTGTGTCTGCCTGCCTGTCTGCTAATGACAATGTTCAATACACAGCTGCTATCACTGACCACATGCAATTTGAACTTAACACCAATCAGGCTATACACCATAAACAAAATGCATTGATTTATGGCCCGAGTTCGGTCTCTGTCACATTATGTAATTACCCAGACAGGAAGGTGTGATACCTGAACACATGACATGTTATGATGTCTGTTGATTGCAAAATGTTATACACAAAAATGAGCATGTATTTACAAAACCCAACATCTCTATATATACACACACAATGAGCCGTGAGGGCATCTGCAAATGAACCAGCCGTTACACTTGAGTGCACACCCACCCGCTCTGACTGGGTTCGGTATCCCGGCTGCTTCGTTTCTAGGGAAGTAAACCCAAGTACACAATATTGCACTTTTGATTTGCAATTGTACACTTATAGTTTTGTTTATATGTTTTTTCATAATCAGCAATGTATATTATATGTCATGAATAAGTGATAATTGTGTTTTAATTATGTTTGATTTTTGGTTGCATGTGACCTTTAAGTTATGTCTAGAAGGTGACCTAGCACCGTGACAACAAGATTTCCGCATACCAATAACTTGTTATCTTTGAGCGTTTGTCTGTTGAGGAGGCCCTCTTATTCGTTATCAACAAAGAAATCAACAAATATTTTCCAAGTTTTCGAGCTGTTTTCTGAATCATTATATTTGCGTAAAGAATTGTTC